>NW_022298082.1:7145-8776 GCF_002776525.5 Piliocolobus tephrosceles
TTTTTTTTTTTTTTTTTTTTTTTTTTGTAATGGGTTCTGTTTACGTGATGGATTATGTTTATTGATTTGCATATTTTGAACCAACCTTGCATTTCAGGGACAGAGTCAACTTGATCGTGGTGTATATGTTTTTTGATGTGCTGCTGGATTCAGTTTGTCAGTATTTTACTGAGGATTTTCACATCGATGTTCACCAGGGATAATGGCCTGAAATTTTCTTTTTCTTGCTTCTTTGCCAGGGTTTGGTATCAGGATGCTGCTGGCCTCATAAAATGTGTTAGGAAGGAGTCCCTCTTTTTCTATTCTTTGGAATAGTTTCAGAAGGAATGGTATCAGCTCCTCTTTGTATATCTGGTAGAATTCGGCTGTGAATCCTGGTCCTGGGCTTTTTTTTGGTTGGTGTGCTATTAATTACTGCCTCAATTTCAGAACTTGTTATTGGTCTATTCAGGGATTCAACTTCTTCCTGCTTTAGTCTTGGGAGGGTGTATGTGTGCAGGAATTTATTTCTTCAAGATTTTCTGGTTTACTTGCATAGAGGTTTTTATAGTATTCTCTGATGGTAGTTTGTATTTCTGTGGGATTAGTGGTGATATACCCTTTATCAATTTCTTGTGTCTATTTCATTCTTGTCTCTTTTCTTGTTTATTAGTCTGGCCAGCAGTCTATTTTGTTGATCTTTTCAAAAAACCAGCTCCTGGATTATTAATTTTTTTGAAGAGTTTTTTGTGTCTCTATCCCCTTCAGTTCTGCTGTGATCTTAGTTATTTCTTGTCTTCTGCTAATTTTGAATGTGTTTGCTCTTGCTTTTCTCGTTCTTTGAATTGTGATTTTAGGGAGTCAATTTTAGATCTTTCCCACTTTCTCCTGTGGGTATTTAGTGCTATAAATTTCCCTCTACACACTGCTCTGTCTGTGTCCTAGAGATTGCAGTATGTTGTGTCTTTGTTCTTATTGGTTTCAAAGCCTTAATTTCGTTACTTATCCAGGAGTCATTCAGGAGCAAGTTGTTCAGTTTCCTTGTATTTGTGCAGTTTAGAGTAAGTTTCTTAATTCTGAGTTCTAATTTGTTTGCACTGTGGTCCGAGAGACTGTTTGTTATGATTTTCGTTCTTCTGCATCTGCTGAAGGGTGTTTTCCTTCCAATTATGTGGTCAATTTTAGAATAAGTGTGATATGGTGCTGAGAAGAATGTATATTCTGTCGATTTGGGGTGGAGAGATCTGTAGATGTCTATTAGGTCTGCTTGGTCCAGAGCTGAGTTCAAGTGTTCAATACTGTTTTTAACCTTCTGTCTTGTTGATCTGTCTAATATTCACAGTGAGTGTTAAAGTCTCCCACTATTATTGTGTGGGAGTCTAAGTCTCTTTGTAGGTCTCTAAGAACTTGCTTTATGAATCTGGGTGCTCTGGTATTGGATGCATAAATATTTAGGATAGTTAGCTCTTCTTGTTGTGTTGATGCCTTTACCATTATGTAATGCCCTTCTTTATCTTTATTGATCTTTCTTGGTTTAAAGTCTGTTTTCTCAGAGATTAGGATTACAACCCCTGCTTTTTCTTTTTCTGTTTTCCATTTGCTTGGTAAATATTCCTCTACCCCTTTATTTTGAGCCTATGTGTGTCTTTGGA
>NW_022298083.1:0-6306 GCF_002776525.5 Piliocolobus tephrosceles
AAAAATTAGCTGGACTTGGTGGCACATGCCTGTAATCCCAGCTACTCGGGAGGCTGAGGCAGGAGAATTGCTTGAACCTGGGAAGTGGAGGTTGCAGTGAGCTGAGATTGTGCCATAGCACTCCAACCTGGGCAACAAGAGCAAAACTCCGTCTCAAAAAAAAATGTATGTGTATAAATATATTTATGTATATTATATATAATATTTATATGTTTTATTTATGTATATTATATATTTATATATGTTACATTTGTGTATGTATGTTATATATTACATATTATATTATATATTTATGTACATTATATATTTATTTATGTATGTTATATATTACATATTATGTTATATATTAATATATATTTGTGTGTATATATACATGTTATATATATATATAGCCAGGCATGGTGGCACACACCTGTAGTCCCAGCTACTTGGGAGGCTGAGGTGGGAGGATCACTTGAGCCCAGGATATGGAGGCTGCAGTGAGCCATGACCATGCCACCACACTCCTGCCTGGGCAACAGAGTGAGGCCTTGTCTCAAAAAAAAAAAAAGAAAAGAAAAGAAAAATACATCCAAACAAAACTTTATACAAACACACATAGCAGCACTATTCTTAATAGCCAAAACGTGGAAACTAATGTCCATCAATGGTTAAGCAAAATGTGGCCTAGCCATACGATGGAATGTGATTCAGCCATAAGAAGGAATGAGGTACTGACACATGCTACCACGCGGATGAACTGGAAAACATCATGCTGAGTGAAAGAAGCCAGACACAAAAGGCCACATATTGTATGAGTCATGAGTCCATTGATATGAAACGTCCAGAATGGGAAATCCACAGAGACAGAAAGTAGACTGGTGGTTGCCAGGGCCTGGGGGAAGGGAGAGTAGAGAGTGATTGCTTAATGGATATAGGGTTTCTTTTTGGGTGAAAAAATGTTCTGGAATTAGATAGTGGTGATGGTTGCAAAATATTGTAAATGTACTTAATGCCACTGAGTTGTACACTTTATAAAGTATTTACAATGGTGAATTTCATGATACGTAAATTTTTTCTCAATAAAAAAATTTGGCCAACTACTCCTGCCCTGGACCAGACACTATGGTCAGAAGGATGACTTCTAACTCTTAGAACAAACCTTAGAGGATTGAGATAGTACTAACCTAATTTTACGGGCACTGGGGCAATCCACAACCTGTCCCCTGACCAATGTTGCACAGTGATAAATGTGGGAATTGGATTCAGGTCTTCACTCCCAAGATGTGGAGCCCTTCTGAGAGGATCCCACCTACCTATAGGGTTGCAGTAGGGGAGAGGGTCCCACCTACCTATAGGGTTGCAGTGCACAGGTCTCAAGGGAATCCCCATTGGTAGGCCAACACCAAAGCCCAATCCCATTCAAGTGGTACACACTGGTTCCTAGAGGGAGGCTGTTTGTACCTCTGCCTCCTCCCACTCCTATCACCTTCCCCCACCCCTACCAGCACAGCTACTGGCAGGCTGACTCCACAGACTAGGTGGAGGGCCTTGGACACTCCACTCTCAGGTACCAGGCAAAGGGCAGCCTGGTGCAGGGAACCCAACAAGGCTCTGGTTTCACCTCAAACTGTGATCAGTTTCTGCAGCAGATGTTCTTGGTGGCCTGCCCCAATTCCTTTGACACTCAACAGTCCAGAACATTCTCCGAGAGCATGAGAACTCCACCTGAGGGCTTGGCAGCAATGCCCTTGGGAGCATGTCCCAGGCAATGATGCATGGGAACTAGAGGATGAATACCCCAGCCCCCTCACTCCCCAAGTGGGGTAACATTGAGGTATCTTTTATGGAGTCTCTCTGAGAAGCTCAGTGGGGTTGGCCTCCAGTGTCTCACTCTGATGACTTGCTCTGGTCTGGTGACCTCCTTTCCTAGTTGCTTCCCTTCTCTGCCTCACTTCCTGACCCTCAGATCAATCCCTTGACCCCAAATCTTTGCTTCACGGGCTTCCTCTGGGACAGCCCAGCTGAAGACACCTTCTCTTGGTCACTTTTGCTTTCTGACCTCAGGCAAGTCCTCGAACCTCCTAGAGCCTTTCAGAGGTGTTGTATGTGAAGAGGCTGACCCAAGGGAGGTGCTGAACAGCATCTTGATGAGTAATCTGACTAGGAAAGATTGAGGGAGGACTAGTTATTATATATTCTACTCCCACACACCTGAGGGATTCAACACATGCCAGATTGCAATTGCAGTGGGGAACTTTCCAAATCAAATCTGACCACTTAGGGGTGGCAGCCTGATGTAATCTAGAAAATTTGAGCAGAAGTTTCGCCTCCCTTCCATCCCTGTTCCAGATCACAGGGCAACTTCTTGGTCAGTGCAGAGGGTTGGTGAGGGGGTATGGGTGGAAGTAGGTATCAAGAGTGGCTGATGTGGCTGAGTGTGATGGCTCACAACTGCAATTCCAGCACTTTGGGAGACCGAGGAAGGCGGATTGCTTCAGTCCAAGAGTTCGAGACTAGCCTGGGCAACAGGGCAAAACCCTGTCTCTACAAAAAAACAAAAAACAAACAAACAAACAAAAACAAAAACAAAAAAAGGCAAATATTAGTTGGGCATGGGGGTGCACCTGTAGTCCCAGCTACTCGAAGGTTGAGGTGGGAAAATTGCTTGAGCCCAGGTTTTGCAGTGAGCCGAGATCGCACTGCTGCACTCCAACTTAAAGAGTGCAGAGTCCTTCTTTTGGGATCCCAGGTCTCCCCATGGCCAAAAAGGCCAAAAGGAGAATGCCCTTTGGACTGGCTCTGCCTAGGCTCCTGCTTGACTGCCCAGAATGCTCCAAAACTAGGATGACAGGCGCCAAGGGGCTGTGGCTGGTCCTCTGGTTTGGCAAATGCCTTCACCCCACCTGGGCCTAGCTCTTCCTCTTCTGGTTAGAATGGGACTAGGCTGGCCTGGGGTCTGGGGCGAGGGTAGGGGGCCTAGGGCGTACTTGTGGAGAGGCAGAAAGCCCCTCTGCTTGCTCGTCTCCACGCTCACGGCAGGCCTGGCTGCAGACTTGTTTGCTTTCAGTCCTGTGTGAGTTTTCTCCTCATACACACAGCTGAGTTTTTTTCTTCACAGAGCGTATGTGTGTGTGTGTGTGTGTGTGTGTGTGTGTGTGGTGGAGGTGGTGGGGAGTTGTCTGTGAATGAGAAATAAATAAATAAAATACCTCAGGCGGGTGGGTCTCTGTCCTGTGTGCCCAAGCTGCCAGCCTGGCACCTGCCCGAGGTCTCTGGGCAAAGTCCTGGTCCACGCAGGAGCGGGGCCGTCTGGAGGGTGCCGGTGGAGGTGAAGGTGTTTCTGAGCCTGTGTCCTTAGCATCTAGGCTCTTGGGTGACTCCCCGAGGTGGCTGGCTGGTTTTGGTGAGCTCTGAAGCTGAGGAGGCTGCTGGGGCTGCCTGGGGCTGCCTCCCGCCTCTCTGCCACATTCTTTTTCTCAGACAAACAGATTCCTTTGCTCGCTGGAACAGCCGAGCTGGAGGAGCAGCTGTGAAAACAAACACGCGGCAGCTGACTGGAGGGCTGCGGGCTGTTTTCTGGGGGCTGCCTGGGCCCACAACTCCCTTTCTCCCTTCCAGCCACAGTGGGTGCCCTGGCTCCAACCCAGGAAGGGGAGGGTGGCCCCGTTCTTTTGCTGCCTGGGAGTGGGCCAGCCCCGTTCCCTGGGTTTTCCTCACAAACGCCGTCCTCAGGTGGTTCTTGGCAGGCCTGGCGCCTCTTCGAGCCCCCTGACCGGCTGTGACTGTCTCCAGCCAAACCTGGAGAGAAAATATTTAGAGAAGGGGCCCCTCTCCCCTGCTGAACACAGTCAGCTTTCAGGGCATTGGGAGTGGTTCTGGGTCTCCCTCCTGAGACACCCTGGGGTGCCTTGGGTGGGCTGGGGCTCCTCTGAAAGGAGAACAGCAGCCCGTGGCAGAGTTTTGGACCCTCCTTGAGTCTGTGGACCACGTGGACAATGTATCATAGCTCTGATTTTATTCTACAGTGAGTGACGAACCGTTTGCATATTGGAACTGGGAAAGACCCCTCAGAGGTGAGGAAACCGAGATCCAGATGGCGGTGGTGGCCCACAGCCTGTTAGAATATTCTCTCTTCTCCCCTTCTTGGTGTAGCACACCCAGCCCAGGGTTACACAGTGTGGGATTGTCAGCCAGCACGCCAAGGCCCCAGCCAACAGCTTGCAGCGCTGCAACTGGCACGCGTCTTCCGTCTGGGTGCAGCTCTTCCAGCACCCAGCCACGTGATGAGCAGGAGCCCAGCCAGGGATGACCTGCCCTGAACCTGAGCACAGCCAGCCAGGGATGCTGAGTTGTCCCGAAGTGATCCCCTTGCAGTCATCAGTCCTTGGGGCTGGGCTGCCCCTGGAGGCCATGGCTTCAGCCAGGCGGCTCTTAGCAGCTGAGACAGACCCTGATGGGGTTGAGAGCTGAGAGGCTGGGTGGCAGATCACAGCGTCACCATAGGTAATGGGGATGATGTCATTACTCTAAGCTTGTGAACACTTTGAAAGTAGGACTATGACTGTGTGGCTCACCTGTCTCCCTGGTCCCCCACTGGTGCCTGACACCCACTAGGTGCTTACAGATTGTCTGTGGGAGGATAGGGTCATCCAAGCCCTCAGCCCCAGGCCTCCTTAGGAAATGTGCTCTGCTTCTAAGTTGGCAAGAGGATGGCTCTTTCATAGATTCTCAGGGCTAGAGAGAGAGGCCTGAGAATTTCACAGGGAGCAGGAGTCATTTTTGGCAGTAGTTTTTTAAAAAATTAATGGAGTCGCTATGTTGCCCAGGCTAGTCTTAGATTCCTGGCCTCAAGTGATCCTCCAACCTCGGCCTCCCCAAATCCTGGGATTACAAGCGTGAGCCACCACGCCTGGCTCCTGGCAGTATTTTTATTGGACTTCAGTATTTCCAATGGATGTCAGAGCTTCGATAAACAGCAGCCAGTGCTCACGAATGAAGACATTGCTCAGCTTTGCTCAAATTAGATTGTGTTTGAATCCACAAAGAGGAAACAGGGTTGCAAACCAGGCATTGTGTGGAGAGAAAGGGGTTTCCTACATTCCTTTAATTCCTACTCAGTGTATCAAGAGGGATGGGAAGAGGGATCAGGAGAGGCTGTTCCTCTGGTCTGGGAGGACTGTGGAAAGATGGAGCTGGAGCTGGGGGAGGCAATGTGATCTACTCTGGGATCTGCCCAGAGGGAGGGAATTTTGGAGAGGAGAGGGGGCATGCTTCAGGCAGTGGTATGTCTGCTCCTGGTTTTAGGGAGGGTTCGGAGAGGACACAGTATGAAGGCAGCACCCCACATTCATCTGGTGGACTTTGCTTAAGAAAAACTCAGTGAGTGGCATGGCGTGGTAAACAGAGCCGCCCTTAGTTCCTTGGGTTTGGTGACGGTGCCCCTGCGGGGGGATGGTGGAAAATAGGTGTGTCGAGGCCCAGGGAGCCTGGGTCACCGTCCAGATGGCGGACATCAGAGTCTTCAAGGGGAAGCACAGCTGGCCTGTCTGGGTGATGGGGCTGAGAGTGCATGCACCCAGAGAGTTGGGCCAGGAGTTGTCTAGCCTCAGACTTTAGTCAGGGAGAGTCGTCTGCACCTCAACAGTTACCACTCAGGGGCAGCCTAGACCAGCCACTCCACTGCAATGAGAAACTTCCAGGGGCCTCCTTGTGCTTGGATCGGGGGCGGGGGATGGTGAGGGTGTCCAAGGACCTGATTTCTCTGCTTGTATAAGGTCTCATGCCCTCTCGTTGTTCAAAGTGTGCTCTGAGGCCCAGGAGCCTTGGCATCACCCAAGAGCTTGGTAGGAGTGCAGAATCTCAGGCCTGCCCCCAGACCCGCTAAATTAGCATCTGCACTTTTTACAAGCTCCCCAGGGGGACTCGCTTGCACATTAAAGTTTGAGAAGCACTGACATAAGTTCTATTCCCTTCCTCCATACACCTAAACTCCTTGTAGAAGAGAGGAGTGGTGGGGTGGGAATCTGGGAGAGCCTGGGCATTTGCCTAAAGGGACCATTTAAACAATTGTACTGCACTTAGTCTACTCTATGCAACTAAAATGTCATCTGCCCACCCTGCCTTGCTATGCTCGACCAAGAATGGATCCGCCATAGACAAAGTAAAGAAATGGCATCTTCTTTTGCACATGTGACTGTAGTGTGAGTAGATTCGTGAGTCGGCTATGTGCAAACGAAGAGAGTGCGGCTGAGGGCAAAGGCATGCAGCCAGTTAGTGATAGAGGTGGCATTAGAACTCATATGCTTTTTTTTTTTTTTTTTTTTT
>NW_022298083.1:6406-8424 GCF_002776525.5 Piliocolobus tephrosceles
AGTGATTCTCCTGCCTCAGCCTCCTGAGTAGCTGGGACTACAGGCATCCGCCACCACGCCTGAACAATTTTTGTAGTTTTAGTAGAGACAGGGTTTCACTATGTTGATCAGGCTGGTCTCGAACTCCTGACCTCAGGTAATCCACCCGCCTCGGCCTCCTAGAGTGCTGGGATTACAGGCGTGAGCCACCGTGCCCTGCGAGAACCCATATGCTTTGACCTTGACTTTTTGCCGCCGCTACTTGAAGTGTGCTCGGTGGGTGAGTGCCAGTCCACAGCTGTCTGGCACCTGTCCTCAGTGAGCTAAGTACAGAAACTGGGAGCAAGTGTTTAGAAACTTTTATGGCAAGTCAACAGAGTATGTGTGTGTTTGTTAAATCTAACCGTGGAGGTTTGGGCTTGTGTTTTATGTTGTGTTTTTTTCTGCTTCATTTTTCCAGCAAATCATTTTTATTGTACTTTACAGAAGTATCTGTCCGTGACGGATTGGAATTAATTAACAAACAAACACAAACAAGACTGGTCCTACATCCGTAGCTTCTTTGAGAAACAGTGCTTTTGACCGTGCCATTTCAAGTCAAGAAGAGAGATTCTGAAAAATATGAAAACATCTAAGGCTTGTCCCCGCCTGGGCAAAACGCATGAGCACTCATGCCTGAGCGGCCGGACTAACTTGGAAGGCATGGGTTATCATTTCTTTGGGTCCTCAGGTTTCCCAGAGTCCACCCTGCCATAGGGAAGTCGGGGGCAGGCATTCGTGGGGACCTGGGACTAATCATCCCATCTCCTGGCGCCCCGGTTTCCTCGCCTGCAACTGGGTCACCGACAAGTGGGTCAGAGGCGCAGTTCTTCCCTGATGTGGCTGCCGCCTGCCCCGAAGAAGTAGATCTTCGCCAGCCTCCAGAGCTGCTGAAGGACACTATCTTGGGCGTGAACATCCCCACAGCAGCAGTGCCTTTCTTCTCTCCCCGCCGGACCTGGCTCATTCTTGTCTGGCAGAGGAACAAGCGATTTCTTTTTATGAGCCTGCAAACCTCCAGCCTCCCAGCCTCCCAGCTGGCTGGGTGCCAGGGCTGGGCCTGACACACAGGCTGACGTCCTCACCCAGACCCATGGTCCTGGCTGCTCCGAATTCTGGAGTGTCTGAGTCACCATGCCTGAGCCGGCGGTGTCTCCATGAAAGAGTTCGGAAGAATAAAGGAGCAGGCTCTCCTACGGGCCTGCTGATAGCAATCTATCAGCACGACTGCATTTTGGCCTCCTTTTTCTGCTGCCTCTAATCCAGCAAAGCAGGCTGTGGATGTCTGATGGTGAATAGGGAAGGGAAGGGAGTCCATCAGAGTTCCCTTCCCAAAGGTGATCTTTTGGGGAGTGTAAACCTCCCTCTGTCCTTCCCCACAGTACTGTTGGTTTCTGCGCATGATGGAGTAGGGTGGGAGAAGGAGGCTTTTCTGTCGTGTTTGTCCAGGATCCTGAGACCACCTGGCTTCCACCGAGATGTGTGCAGGCCAGAGGGGTACCATCCATCTACAAGACTAGGGTGTCTGGAGGTGCTTGGCCGATTAGCCATGCGGTTGGCCCCCGGTTTAATGAGCGTGGCGCCTGGTGTGCAGCTCAACCCCTGCTTGTTTAGACAGCCTTGCTGGTTGCGCCACGTGTCCCCTGCACCTGGCCGAGGAGGGGCAGCCCCCTGAGAAAGCCTGTTCCTTTATTCTTTCAGAACTGAGCCCCGGCTGTCCCGGCTCAGGTCAAAAAGCCTGCTGGGGCCTGGAGAGTCTTATTGCCTGAGGGGATGAGGCTGGCCAAGGGGGCAACAGACAGTGGGGGACACTCGAAGATGCAGGTGACAGAGCAGCAGGAGCCGCAGTCAATCTCTCCCTTCCCTGACCAGCCTCCCGGAGCTGAGTGCTGGCCGCATTGCTCTGGCCTCTCTGGGATTTCACATTTGATCGCTTTTCAGCGTGGCTGCAAAGGAAGGTTGCAAGAGCCATTTGGTGGGCACTGGCTGGGTCTGTTGTT
>NW_022298083.1:8524-10775 GCF_002776525.5 Piliocolobus tephrosceles
GGGACAGAGTGGCTTTCCTAAGATGGAAAGCCTGTTGGTCCTGAATTTTGTTGGCCCTGTCTCCTCCTAGCACGGCACCCTAGGCCATCCTTGGTCCTACCTCTTCTGATGCTGCCCCTCCCCCAATATTTATACTCCACCCCGCAGACAGAGTGGATTTTAAATTTTTTTTTTTTTTTTGAGAAGGTGTCTGGCTTGGTAGTGCAGGCTGGAGTGTAGTGGCATGATCTCGGGTCGCTGCAACCTCTGCTTTCCGGGTTTAAGAGATTCTCCTGCCTCAGCCTCCCGAGTAGCTGGGATTACAGACACCCACCACCACATCTGGCTAATTTTTTATATTTTTAATAGAGACAGGGTTTCACCATGTTGGCCAGGCTGGTCTCGAACTCCTGATCTCAGGTGATCCACCCTCCTTGGCCTCCCAAAGTGCTGGGATTACAGGTATGAACCACTGTGCCCAGCCTTAATTTTTATTTTGTAAACTTTAGATTTTGAAGTAATTACAGACTTGAAAACTTGCAAAAGGAGTGCCAAGACTTCCTGAATCTACTTTCGTCAGATTCCCCCAATGTTAACATTTTTACCAATTTGTGTGCACTTTCTCCACACACACACACATTTATGTTTTTCCTGAAGCTTTTGAGATTAAATTGTAGACATGACGCTCCTTGAACCCCTAAATATTTCGGAGTGCATTTCCTAAAAACAATAACAACAAAGATGTTCTCTTAAATAACCATAGTACGGTTTATCAAAATTGGGAAATATACACAGATATTTACACTGATGTTACCTGATCTCCAGATCTTATTCAAATCTTGTCAGTTGCTCCACTAATGTCCTTCAAAACAAAAGAAAAGAAATTTTTCTCTGGTTCAGGATCCAATCCAAAATTGCACACTGTAATCTGTTGTTGTATGCCTGTTGTGTAATCTGTTGTGTGTCCTATAATCCGGCATAGTTCCTTAGTCTATCCTTGTCTTTCATGACATGAACACTTCCGAAGAATAAGGGCTGGCGATTTCATAGACTGACCCTTAGTTGGGCTTTGTCTGATGTCTCTTGTGATCAGTTTCAGATACTGCATGTTTTGCAGGAATGCCACTCAAGTGATGGGTGTCCTCCATACATCGTATCAGGAGGCACGTGATGCCCATTTGTTCCATTACTGGCAATGTTAACATTGATCACTTGGCTAAGGTGGCGTTGGCCTGCTCTCTTCACTATGTTACTATTTTTCCCTTTAAAACTAATAGTATCTTATGGCCAGAGCATTTTTTTCTTTTAATGGCAATCTGATGAGGTCACCTCCTTTCCTAACCCCAGCTGAAATCCGAACTCCTTATCTTGGTGTGCCCAGCCCTATGTGATCTGGCACCTGCTGAGCTCTGTGATATCATCTTCTATCACATTCTTCACCCCCCCTCCTCCCACCCGGTTGGGGAACTCCAGGCACAATAGCCTTCCTGCTCTTTCTAGAACATACCTCTCTCATTTCCAGCCTCAGGGCCTTTGTACTAGCTCTTCTCTTAGCCTTGAATGCTCTTCCTCCAATAATCACATGCTGGCTTCTTTGTGTCCTCCCAGTCTCAGCTTACATTTCACCTGAGGGATCTCCCCAGGCACTCCACCACAGCACCCTGTTTTGGTTCTTAGCATAGGACTTTCTACCAATTACCATTTGTTCATTTATTTGTTCTTTGTTCATCTCCCACAGAAGAAAGCAGGGACCCCATGTATGTTGCTCAGTGCTGCGACTGTGTCCACAGTTGTGGAATGAATATTGATCAAAATTTTGCCGAATGCAGGATGAAGGATTGCTCAGTAACGCGTTGCAAGCCGGGGTCCTAACCCGGAAGTCTTGGAGTCTTGCCAGATTGTCTATGTTGGCTGCAATGCAGCTCTGCTGGGCTTGTACTCAAACAGGGCAGATGGCAGCAGAGTAGCTAAGGGCTTCCTGCATGACGCTATTAAGGGGAGATGGAGGAAACAAGAAGAAGGAATGATGACAGGGGGTAGGAAAGTGGAGGTGTCTTTGAGCCCTAAAGTACAGATCCTTCCCACTGTATCTTCCTCCTTTCTTTCTTTCCTTTCTTCCTCCCTCCCTCCTTTCATCTCCCATCCCTCTTCCTTTCTCCTCCCTCCTTTCTTCTTTCCTCCTCCTCCTTTCTTCTTCTTCCTCTTCCTCCTTCTCCTTCCACTTCCCCCTTCCACTTCCTCCTCCTCCTCCTCCCCCTCCTCCTCCTCCTCC
>NW_022298084.1:0-7017 GCF_002776525.5 Piliocolobus tephrosceles
TAAGTTTCAATTAAGTTTGGTATACAATCTGTGGGAAGGGATTTCAGGGCAACCCACCATTAGAATGAATAGTTCCATCTGGAGTACCAGAAAACTCGGTATTGTCAATACCATGGTGTTTTGTTATATGAAAGGAATAGTATGCATTGACTAAAGATTATGTTTCGGAAGAATGATAATGGCCTGGGCCGGGTGTGGTGGCTCATGCCTGTAATCCCAGCACTTTGGGAGTCGGAGGTGGGAGGATTGCTTGAGCACAGGAGTTCAAGACCAGCCTGGGTGACACGATGAGACCTCATCTCTTTAAAACATTTTAAAATTAAATAGATAGAATTTTAAATGATAATGGCTTGGGAGAATGGTCACAAAACCAGGCAGACTGGGGAAAGAAAGGCACTCTTCAAGTCTGCAGGATGAAAGGGTATGCACAGAAACATGTGTGTCCTGGTCCTGCACATGAGACCCACAGTTCTAGGGACAAGGTGATTTAAAGCATTTAAAGAGTGTGTGGCTTGTGCAGGAGGAAACACCACGGCCTTCCATCTACTCAAGTCTGTCTGGGAGCCCTTGAAACTCAGCCAGAGGGACCGTGAGTGTAGGCGGGCTCTAGGTGGCGCCAGAGCTCTCTGTCCCCAACTCCACGGGTCTGTGGTTGAGCGACCAGCATGTAGGGGCTGAAGGTCCCCACACCATCTCCTTATCAACACCAATCCAGCCGTTTCAGAGGTGCCAACAAACAGAAACCAGTCTGACCCTGGCTTGATCCCCAAATACTTTCATTATGCATCAGGAAATTCAGAGGACTTGGGAAAAAAAGCATATATATTTTAGTAAATTTTCACTGTCCACAATAACCAGGATATCTTCAGTTAAAGCAGAAAGAGTATAACTCTTTTCACTGTGTGTCTTCATTTGCTTATTTAAAAAAAGTATCCCTAGGCCAGGTACAGGGGCTCACGCCTGTAATCCCAGCACTTTGAAAGGCTGAGGCAGGCAGATTTCTTGAGCTCAGGAGTGTGAGGCCAGCCTGGGCAACATAACGAGACCCCATCTCTCATTATACAAAAAGTTAGCTGGGCGTGGTGGTGTGTGTCTGTGGTCCCAGCTACTCAAGAGGCTGAGGTGGGAGGATCACTTGAGCCCAGGAGGTTGAGACTGCAGTAAGCCATGATTGCGTCACTGTACTACAGCCTGGGTGGCAGAGGGAGAGCCTGTCAAAACAAAACAAACGAACAAGAAACAAAACAAAAAAAGCCACAATTCGTATAAGAACTGCTGACTGTGTCATATATGAGAACACATATATCTGTATATTATCTTTTTAAAAAGGAGCTTCTGGGTTTGTTTTCATTTTTTCATTGCCTCATACAGCATTGCTCATTCTCTTCAGACAGTTTGAAAGGTGTAAACCAGGTAAGATGCATTTTATGAAGGCATGGAAGTCTCATTTCCATGCCAGGTTCCCTGCCTGCCTCCGACAACTCCCACCCAAGCTGCCTTCTGCACATGCATTCCCGTCCATGGGAAGCCCTCCTCCATGCCATCAACCTCCCTGGCTGTGATGCCCCTGTTCGGACTCTCCTATCTTCCTTTTTCCCTGGCCTGCATTTTAACCTCAACCCTGTGTCTTTTTGTCCCCACCGATGGACACATCCACAGGGATGTCCCATAGCTATGGGAGATGCACAATATACACTTTAGGTTTTTGTTGTTGTTGATAATTATGGTAAAATACACACAAAATTTACCATCCTAACCATTGTGGTGTTCAGTAGTGTTAAGTGTATTCACGTCATGCAACCAATCTCCAGAAACTCGTTTCATCTTGCAAAACAGAGGCTCTATGTACATTAAAGAGCAACTTCTCAGTCTCCCCTCCCCCACCCCTGGCAACCACCATTCTACTTTCTGCATTCATGATGTTGACAGATCAGGTACCTCATGTAAGTTGAATCATACAGTATTTGTCCTTTTGTAACTGGCTACTGTCACGTAGCATACCGTCCCCAAGGTTCTTCCATGTTGTAGCATATGTCAAAATTTCCTTTTTATTGCCAAGTAATATTCCATTGTATGGATAGACCACATTTTGTTTGTCCAGTCTTCCACCCGTGGAAAGTATACGTTTTGACTAAATGTCCAGCTGTTAAAGTGTGTATTAGATACAAGCTGAATGTCATCATTACAGAATAAACTTCTAAGGTAAAAGAGTAAATCTGGCATGATTATTACAATTTTGTTTTAAAACATAATATTCAGATTTCCACAGAATGACATTTTGGTCCAGAAACGGGATTGTTTAGCCTTCTCAGCTGCTAGAAGGCTTCTGTGGTCACTGCCTTATTCATTTGCAACACTAAATTAATTTTTATTTTAGCCTGAGGCCAGTGGAAGGTTGAGATGTGTTTTGGGTTTTTTGGCTAACTGCTGGTTTAGGTTAATGTTACCACCAAGCTGCTGTCTCCTGAATGTAACTGACCAAGTTAAAGGGCTAATTTCTCTTCATACTTGGATTTAAGGAATCAGTGCATGGGGATGATTCATTTTCTTTGAAACAGTTCTGCAAACTGAAGCTTTGTGTACATGGGGAGGAAGATACCTCCTGGATATTTTCAGAAGCAGATTTAAGGCTGAACATAGTGGCGCATGCCTGTCATCTCAATGCTTTCGGAGGCTGAGGCAGGAGAGTTGCCTGAGGCCAGGAGTTTGAGACCAGCCTGGGCAACATAGCAAGACCCCATCTCTACAAAAAATTAAAACCAAAAATTATTATATTTTTAAAAGCAGATTTAAGATCATTACTCTCCATTTTGATCTTCTTTGCTGCATGAAAAGTTGCCCCAAAATTAGTGGTGTCAACTAGAATTTCTAGTCATAAAATTGAGCACAAAGCAATTGACCTACACGGAGGTACTCAGAAGCATGCTATGTGTTAGGACTGGCTATTTCAAGATTTAAAAGTATGCTCTAGAAAATCTCCAAAAGGTAGTTACCTGCACATTATGAAAGTGTTGGGGAGGGAGGCGGTGTGAACAGTCACTGTGCTAGGGTCACAGGCAGCAAACAGTCGCAGGCGGGTAGCAGCGTCCCTGCCATGCAGATGAGACGGGGTTACTATATCTAAGGCAGTGCTCCAGCTGCAGGGCTGCGGATGTTCCCTATCTGTGCTGCCCATGCAGTAGCCACTACCCACATGTGGTCATTGAGCACTCGCAATGTGGCCAGAATGACCAAGGAGCTGAACTTTGGCTTTTGTCACTTTGAATAAATTAACCACTTATGAATGAGGATAAGTGACTTCCCTCTTCCCTCATGACTTGTCAGTGGCTACACCCGGGATTGATGTGCATCTGTCCAGGGCCAAAGCTAGGAATAGAGGCAGGGCACAGCTGGGACTCACTCTCTCCCTTACCCCATGACAGGGGCCTTCCACGGGGTTGGCTTGGGCCTTGGTTCTGGCTGCCAACTGGGTTCCTCAGTCTTTTTTCCACGTCGCCTCTGCAGGGGCCATATGTGCAAATGACTTCCTTCTCTCCTGTGTCTGGTGCGTGGGCCAGGAGGTTGGGCGACAGCTGGGGCTGCCTGGTGTTGCTTTCCACATGGCCTTTCTGCGTGGCTCACTTGGGCTTCCTCATGCCATGGCATCTCAAGGTCACTGAATTCCTCATAATCTATCACGTGTGTGTATGTGTATGTGTGTGTGTGTGTATGTGTGTGTGTATGTATATATATATATATTTTTTTTTTAACTTTATTATTATTTTTTAAGATGGAGTCTCGCTCTGTTGCCCAGGCTGGAGTGCAGTGGCATGATCTTGGCTCACTGCAACCTCTGCCTCCCGGGTTCATGCCATTCTCCTGCCTCAGCCTCCCAAGTGGCTGGGACTACAGGTGCCCGCCACCACACCCGGCTAATTTTTTGTATTTTTATTAGAGACAGGGTTTCACTGTGTTAGCCAGGATGGTCTCGATCTCCTGACCTCGTGATCCACCTGCCTCAGCCTCCCAAAGTGCTGGGATTACAGGCATGAGCCACCACGCCTGGCCTACACATATATTATTTTTAAGAGACAAGGTCTTGCTCTGTCACCTAGGCTGGAATGCAGTAGTGCAAACACGGCTCACTACAGCTTTAACCTCCTGGGCTCCCTGGTAGCTGCAACGACAGGCATGTGCCACCACGCCTGGCTGATTTTTTATTTTTTGTGCAGAGATGGGGTCTTGCTATGCTGCCCAGGCTGATCTCAAACTCCTGGCCGAAAGCAGTCCTCCCACAGCAGCCTCTCAAAGTGCTGGGATTACAGGTGTGAGCCACAGCACCCAGTCATTTGCATGCATACTTTGTGAGAACAAAATCTGCTGCTAATATTTTTATATGTGCTTGCTAATGATAGTTTATCTGGGAGAACTTTTATTGTACCCATGGAGAACTGCTGACCCTCTAAACCAGCTTGTAGCCCAGTTATTCCCATAGCAGGGTTGAACTAGTGTCGTCTTGAGTGTCGGACGTTTTCTTTTCCTAGCCTTCTCTTTTTCTCCCCTTTCCTCCAGTTTCAGTCAGTCTAGTTTATTTTCTTCATTAATTAACTATAAAGGAAGATGAAAGAAGTTGTGGATGTCATAGCACAGAGAAAGCCAGCTGAAAATGAAATTCACATGGCCAGAACCTTCCTTACGAGGATTTTGAGAAATTCCATGAGGTACAGTCTGGGTTTTACAATTGCTTTCCTTCCATGGGGTGCTGAATTTGTCTTTTATACTTTCTCTTTGGTTCCTGGGAAACTATCATAAAGTCAGCATGTTCCACATTTTGCCACCCATATACTTTTCCTCGTTAAAATGATCTGAGTCATCGAAAGGTTTGTGTTATTAAATGTTTTTCAGTTTTATTTTGTAAGATGTTCTTTATTGCATAATATTCTTTAATGTTTTTGCCTGCTGGGAAAAACGTCTGATCTCCACAAAGTATTTAAAGAGGCCCACTTGAGCTTGTTCTCCATGCTTCATTGGGCTATCAGCTGTCAGTTCTGTCCCAAATTAGAGAAAAGTAAAGCTGGCTTCCTACCATGAGGCTGGAGAAGTGAGTGCGGAAGGATCTCCCACCCGGCAGTGTTCCCTTGGAGGCCCTATTGCATTACCGACATCCATCGGGATTTCTAACCAGACACACCTCATTACATCTGGGCAGATGTGGCCAAGACACTTAAGAAGACACACATGGGATGGTGGGGACTGTGGCGGGGGAGGGCAGGAAAGCCCCTCTGTGTTCAAGAGCCCTGGCTGAAGGGACTCTAGCCTTTTGGTGCGGGTTGTCATGACTCCCTGGGGAGTATCTTTGGTTGACTAAGAGACTCAGGGTGAGATGCGGCTACTAGTCTTAGTCAACCAGAAGGTGGCTGTCTTTACTTTGTGACCTACGTAAACAGACACAAGCTGTCTGAACTCTGTGTGACCCGGCTGCCTGGGGGACTCATTTACCTTTTCTCCAGCGAAAGATAGGAGGTTCTCTGTATGTACATGTTGGGGCGGGCAGAGGGCAAAATTTGTGTACTCGTTTATTTAGAATAAATGTTCTTTATTTTTACATTTATGAGATTTTAAATTGACAAGTTAACCATATTTATGGAGGAACACATTTTAGAGATAAGGGCCGGCCGGGTGCAGTGGCCCGCACCTGTAGTCCCAGTACCTTGGGAGGCCAAGGTGAGTTGGATCACTTGAGGTCAGGAGTTCAAGAGCAGCCTGGCCAACATGGTGAAACCTGGTCTCTACTAAAAATACAGAAATTAGCTGGGCGTGGTGGTGAGCGCCTGTAATCCCAGCTACTTGGGAGGCTGAGGCAGGAGAAACACTTGAACCTGGGAGGCCCAGGTTGCAGTGATCCATGGCACTCCAGCCTGGGTGACAAAGTGAGACTCCATGGCAAAAATAAAGGGCTGCTGCAGCCTGTGATTCCCACTCTGGTTAGGGCAAGTGGGTAGTGAGCAAAAATCTAAAAAGAAGGTGTGGGTTTGGATTAAGTGTGCAACCCCTGAACATGGTGCCATGCGCCTGCCTGAGTTGCTGTGACCAGTGTCAGTCTCTGCACTGTTTGGCACAAGCGTGCGCGCTGTGCGCATTCCCTGAACTCCCTGCACTGCTTGACTCGAGCGCACACGCGCTGTGTGCAGTCCCCGAGCTCCCTACACTGTTTGGCATGAGCACACGTGCGCTGTGTGCGGTCCTCGAGCCCCCTGCACTGTTTGGCACGAGAGCGCATGCGCTGTGTGCGGTCCTCAACCCCCTGCACTGTTCGTTTGGCACAAGCGCACGTGCTGTGTGCGGTCCCGAGCCCCCTGCACTGTTTGGCACAAGGGTGAGCACTGTGTGCAGTCCCTGACCCCCGCCTCCCCTGCGTTCTTTTCTAGGAGGAGCGAGCTGGGCTGGAGGCCTCACTCCTGGCATGCCACCAAGTTCTCTGACAGCCACCCTGAGCTAGCGGCCTCCCCGTTCCCCTCCGCCAGCAGCTGTCCTTCCTGGTCTGGCCGACACCATGCGAGGTAGGCACCCGTTCCCGTCCAGGACGCCAGGTTTGTTCAGCCTTCTACAGGGAGCACACTGCAGAATTATGTTGATGTTTCTGATGAGACTGGGCCACTGACACATAATCACAGTTGGAGTGCTCTGAATTTTTGACTGAACTGGCAAGCACGTGACACAAAATGAAATGGCAAGACAAGGCGTGAGCAAGAAGGGGGGCATAGGACTTGGGTTTTGGCCAAGCTCCTTTGGGATTGACCAGGTGGGATGCCAGGCGGTAGGGTTCTGAGCCGGTGGGATGGCGTCTACCGCACCCCTCTCCTTTCCGGGGTTTTACGCACAGACTGGAAGGCAGGAGAGCTATATGGGGCGGCAGGTGTATCTTGTAAAAGCTCCCAAGAGGTTCTGTTAAGCTTTGGTAGCCTCTCCTCAACCCTCTTGGCATTAGTGGCAGTATCCTCACTAGTCTCCTGTTAAGAGGATGGCGGTAACAGCAGA
>NW_022298084.1:7117-15717 GCF_002776525.5 Piliocolobus tephrosceles
GTGTGCGTGTGTGGGTGTCTCCCTGCTTATGTGAGTGTGTGTGTGTGTGTGTGTGTGTGTGTGTGTGTGTGCATCTGTGTGTGTTTATGGGTGTGAGTGGTGTATGAGTGTGCATGTGTATTTCTACATGTTTGTGTGTCCTTGTATGTGTATGAGTGTTCATGTGTCCATCTGTATGTGTTCGTGTGTGCCTGTATGTGTGCATGTGCATCTGTTTGCTTGTATGTGTGTGTGTCTGCACGTGTATATGTATATGTGAGTGTGTATGAGTGAGCATGTCTGGTGTGTGTGTGTGTGTGTTCAGGTATGTGCGTGTGTTTGGAGCTAATGTAACCACTCAGTTTTTGGCTATTAATAAATACTAGTCTTGGCTGGGCGCAATGGTTCATGCCCATAATCCCAACACTTTGGGAAGCTAACGTGGGAAGATTGCTTGAGTTCAAGACCACCCGGGACAACACAGCAAGACCCCATCTCTATTAAAAATAAAAGAAAATTAGCTGGGCACTGTGTGAACACCTATAATCCCAGCTACTCAGGAGACTGAGGCAGTAGGATCACTGAAGCCCAGGAGTTCGAGGCTGCAGTGAGCTATGATTGCACCACTGCACTCCAGTCTGGGCAACAGAGCAAGACCTCGTCTCTTAAAAAAAAAAAAAAAGAAAGAAAGAAAGAAAAATACTAGTCTGTAAAATTGCAAGGTAAAGATTTATATGACATGAAAGAAAGGCAACTGAAATATAATATTACCCCTAAAGTGACAAAAGATGATGGTATTTAGAGCCCAGTGTATTTTTGAAACACACACACACACACACACACAGATTCTCAACTGAGTAGTAACACTTAAGTGAACAGTGGGCCTTTTATTTTATTCCTGAAGTGGCTCAAGGTAGTAAGATCTCCATTAAGCCAATTTGGCAGTCTCTTGATGAAAGAAACATGCACACTGCCCACATCTGTGTGGAAACAGTGCTCAGAGTTCTCTAGATCTGCTTGGACTTGGGATCTCGCAGATAAATCCCTTCCGAAATATTGGTGGGTAGTCAGGAGCATGCCCCGGGTTTGAGGATACGTGGTCTGTTCTTATAGAAGATGGTGGGAAACCCAAACAGTCCTCTTCCTCCCACAGTTGACAGCCAGTTGTTCTGTAGTAGTCTGTCCTGGTCACATGGTTCTCTCATTCTCCACCAACCTAGTGGAGCCACAGCTTCTTCCTGTTGAAGGGTGAACGTCTCAGCTTTGTTGAGCTTTAAAGAAAGCACTTAACATCCTGGATAAATAGTTTCACCATTGAGAGCTAGCTCTCAGTCACACACAGTTATTACCTTACAGAGGAATCAATGTTTCAACTCACTGTTAATTTCATCCTCTTAGACGCCATCCTGTTTAGGAGCCTGTGTTTTTTGGTGTTAGCATCAATAACTCTGTTGTAACTAGTTAGCTGAAAGCTGAACACAGCAGTGTGTGATATTGTTATTATTATTATTATCTTTGAAACAGGGTTTTACTCTGTTGCCCAGGCTGGAGTGCAGTGGTGCAGTCACAGCTCACTGCAGCCTCAGCCTCCCAGGCTCAAGCCATCTTCCCACCTCAGCCTCCCAAGTAGCTGGGACTACAGGCATGCACCACCACATCCAGCCAATGTTTTAAAAAGTTTTTATAGAGATGAGGGTCTCACTATGGTGCTAAGTAAGGCTGGTCTCAAACTCCTGGCCCTGAGTGATCCTCTGGCCTCAAGTGATCCTCCTGCCTTAGCCTCTCAAAGCACTGGGATTTCAAGTGTGAGCCACCAAACCTGGTGTGTAACAGGTTAGCTAGTAAATGTTTTCGGCTTTGCGGGCCACACATCTCTGTTTCAGTTACTCAACTCTGCCATTATAGCACAAGAGCAGCCACAGACGATATGCAGACACATGGGCACAGTTGGGTTCCAGTAAAGCTTCACATATGAACTGAAATTTGAATTTCATATCATTTTCACAGGTGAAATAGGAAAAATGGTATGCCTTTGATTTCTTCCACCACCATAAAACATACAAAAACCATTTGGGCTGGGTGCAGTGGCTCATATCTGTAATCCCAGCACTTTGGGAGGCCGAGGCGGGCAGATCACTTGAGGTCAGGAATTCAAGACCAGCCTGGCCAACATGGCGAAACCCTGTCTCTACTAAAAATAACAAAAAAATTAACCAGGCATGGTGGCAAGCACCTATAATCCCAGCTACTCGGGAGGCTGAGGCAGGAGAATCGCTTGAACCCAGGAGGTGAAGGTTGCAGTGAGCTGAGATCATGCCTCTGCACTCCAGCCTGGGCAACAAGAGTGAGACTGTCTCAAAAAAAAAAAAAAAAAAAAAAAAACCCAAATCAACAACAACAACAACCTGAGTTGTGGTGTGCCCACCCCTGTGCTTCACTATTGATTGACCATAGACGTGTAAATGCAGATGTTGTCTGCCAACGATCGGGGCATCGGGCTGAGAATGTGCGCTAGGGTTGCAAGGCATTCGTTTGGTAAAAAGGCATGTCACGGGTGGGGGGACACAGTCTTTTCAGCCTGTGCTCAGTTTCTCCCTGTCTCTGCTAAAATCCAGATGTGCTGAGCTGCAACCTCAGCCTCAGCAACTTCACCCTGGGAAGTTGCTGTTTGGCGTTTTGGTATTTCCATGGAGGGCCAGCTGCATCCACCGCCTTGCCCTTTGCCATTGCTGATGCTAAAGCACACCCTGCCTTGTCCTTCTTCTCATTCTTGCAGTTCTTCTTCCCACGACCTGTCCAGTTCCTGGGAGCAGACGAACCTACAGCGCACCTTAGACCACTTCAGCTCCCTGGGGAGTGTTGGCAGCCTGGACCACCCCTCCAGTCGCCTCTCGGTGGCCAAGTCCAACAGCAGCATCGACCACCTGGGCAGCCACAGCAAGCGCGACTCAGCCTACGGCTCCTTCTCCACCAGCTCTAGCACTCCTGACCACACCTTGTCCAAAGCCGACACATCCTCTGCAGAGAACATCCTCTACAGTGTAGGCCTCTGGGAGGCTCCCAGACAGGGTGGCCGGCAGGGCCAGGCCGCAGGTGACCCTCAGGGCTTGGAGGAGAAGCTCAGGTGTTTCCCGCCCAGGGTCCCCAGTGACAGCGACAAAGGCCCCAGGCCAGAGTACAATGCCGAGCCCAAGCTGGCTGTCCCTGGGAGGTCCAATTTTGGGCCAGTCTGGTATGTTCCCGATAAGAAGAAAGCACCAGCATCCCCACCCCCTCCCCCTCCCCCTCTCCGCAGTGACAGCTTTGCTGCCACCAAGAGCCACGAGAAGGCCCAGGGCCCTGTGTTCTCAGAGGTGGCCATGGCACAGCACTTTACGGCCCCGGCCCAGGCTCAGCCCCGTGGTGACTGGAGACCAGAGCCCACTGATCGGCCTTGGAGGTCAGCACACCCAGGGAGCCTCGGGAAGGGATCGGGAGGCCCGGGCTGCCCACAGGAGGCCCGCGCAGATGGCAGCTGGCCACCCGCCAAGGATGGAGCTTCCAGCAGGCTGCAGGCCTCTCTGTCCAGCTCAGATGTGCGCTTCCCTCAGTCTCCTCGTAGCGGCCGCCACCCTCCCCTGTACAGTGACCACAGCCCACTCTGTGCTGACAGCCTTGGGCAGGAGCCAGCGACTGCCAGCTCCCAGAACGACAGCCTTCCTCAGGTGAAGGGGCTCAGCAGCTGTGACCAGAAGCTGGGGAGTGGCTGGCAGGGCCCCCGGCCCTGTGTGCAGGGAGGCCCGCAAGTGGCACAGCTCTGGGCAGGATGCTGGCCTTCCGACACGGCCCCTGGAGCCCTCAAGAGTCTTCCCCCACCCACGGTGGGCCAGAGCCCACACCGTCACCTACCTCAGCCTGAGGGTCCTCCGGATGCCTGCGAGACAGGACGGTGTTACCCACTGGACGCAGGGGCCGAGGGCTGCTCCGTGGGAGCCCAGGAGCCTCCCAGGGCCAGCCGTGCAGAAAAAGCCAGCCAGAGGCTGGCAGCCAGCATCACGTGGGCAGATGGGGAGAGCAGCAGGATCTGCCCGCAGGAGACGCCCCTGTTACACTCCCTGACCCAGGAGGGGAAGCACCGGCCTGAGAGCAGCCCAGAGGACAGCGCCACCAGACCGCCACCGTTCGATGCCCACGTGGGCAAGCCCACCCGGAGGAGCGACCGCTTTGCGACCACCCTGCGGAATGAGATCCAGATGCATAGAGCCAAGCTGCAGAAGAGCCGGAGCACAGTGGCTCTGACTGCAGCAGGCGAGGCGGAGGATGCCACTGGCCGCTGGAGGGCTGGGTTGGGAGGTGGCGCCCAGGAAGAACCCTTTGCTGGCGCCTATAAAGACCACCTGAAGGAGGCCCAAGCCCGAGTTCTGAGGGCCACGTCCTTCAAGCGCCGCGACTTGGACCCCAACCCAGCAGATCTATACCCGGAATCACTGGAACACCGGATGGGGGATCCAGACACTGTCCGCCACTTCTGGGAGGCAGGCCTGGCCCAGCCACCCTCATCTGCAGGTGGCGGGCCCCACCCGCCCCGCATCGGAGGCCGGAGACGGTTCACAGCTGAGCAGAAACTGAAGTCCTACTCGGAACCCGAGAAGATGAACGAGGTGGGCCTCACGAGGGGCTGCAGCCCTCAGCAGCACCCCAGGACATCTGAGGATACTGTGGGCACGTTTGCTGACAGGTGGAAGTTTTTTGAGGAAACGAGCAAACCTGTTCCCCAGAGGCAAGCGCTTCATGGAATCCTGAGAGACAAGCCAGAGAGGCCGTGGACAGCGGGCCGCACATGTGAGGGCACGGAGCCCTGGTCGCGCACCACCTCCCTTGGGGACAGCCTCAATGCTCACAGCACAGCGGAGAAGACAGGGACGTCAGACCCGCCGCAGAGGCTCGGCACCTTTGCAGAGTATCAGGCCTCCTGGAAGGAACAGAAGAAGCCTCTGGAGGCCAGGAGCTCCGGGCGCTGCCACTCAGCGGATGACATCCTGGATGTGGGCCTGGACCCGCACGAGAGGCCGCAGCACGTTCATGGGAGGTCCCGGTCTTCGCCATCCACAGACCACTACAAGCAGGTAAGCATGGAGCCACAGCAGAGGCATGGCCCCTGCGGACCATCATCTTAACCCGAGGACAGGACACACCCAGAATGCAGTGGCTGACACCAGGGCTACTCATCTCCAGCTGTGTGAGCATTTACCTTTTCCAGATCTCCTAGTGTCCTCTGTGTACCAGGTATTTGGGGACAAAATTGACACATTCTAGGCAATTTAAAGTGCCCTATTCCTGAAAACCCACATTTTTTTCATTCCCGTTCTCGTTGCCATAATCTCTGGCTTTAACTGTGTTTCCCCTTAGGTAGCTGGCTCCTACCTTCATACTCAGCAAAGAACTTGGAGGGAGAAACTGTGGGAAATGATAACTAACACCTCTGACATGGAAATGCGTGGTTTATGTCAAAGCTTAACATGACATACAATAGCCACTTTTCAAACACTGATGGATGACATTTAATATTTATAGTATTTGGGTTTTTTAGTATTCTGTTTTTTATTTGCAAGTATTTTCAAGGATTGCTCTGGGACGAAATGTATGTAAAACACATTAAGTGTTTGCACTTTTTTAAGGTGACAGTTTTGATGGGGAGAGTTAATGTCCAGCTTTCTAGAAAACTGCATATTTCTTAGCCCTGCTTCAAAGTTGACAGCCTCTTTCTCTCTCGCCCCTGCCCTCTTTGAAAGCTTTTTCTCCCTATATATCTGCACTTGCACATTTCAAAGAAAAAAGAAGTTCTGCAGTGACAGATGCAGTTTCTTTTTAAAAGAATCCAGGGTGGCTGTGGTGGTGCATTTGCAATTCTAGCACTTTGGAAGACTGACGAAGGATGATCACTTGAGGCCAGGAGTTCCAGACCAGTCTGGGCAACAAAACAAGACCATATCTCTACAGAAAAAGAAAAAAAACTTAGCCAGGTGTGGCGGTGCCCAGGAGGTTCAGGTTGCAGTGAAGTGTGTTCTCACCACTATACCCCAGCTTGGGCAAAAGAGCAAGACCCTGTCTCAAAAAAAAAAAAAAAAAAACCACTAGTATATTTAATACAAGATATCTAATAGGTGCATGGAAAGAAGGCTGCTGGTTTGCTCGGTGGTGTCCCAGCCCTGAAAATCCATACAGATGCTGTGAGTGTTTATTTCCACCGTTGGATACCCTGGCTTGTGGCTGTTCAGCATGACCTCTGAGAATTCCATGCTTGCTCTGTCAGGAGCAAAGAATCCCGGGCTCTGGCGAGTACTAGAGCTTGAGGCTTCACCGCTGTAATTTGTGACCAGCTGTATTTTATTTTATTTCTTTTGGCCAATTGTGCCACACGGTTTTACAGGCTTCACGTAGGAGTTGTTTCCTGCCCAGAACAGAAGTGGACGCGGGGTCTTAGTTCAGTCGTCTCAATGAAATGCTTTGTAGAGCTGCCCTGGCAAGGCAAACCCACAAATGAGGGCTTTCATGATCACAGATGTCCTGAGGAAGGCAGCTTGAGGACTTGATGTCTTACTGTGTTGCCCTTTGCAGGAAGCTTCTGTCGAACTGCGAAGGCAGGCAGGGGACCCTGGCGAGCACAGAGAAGAGCTTCCCTTCACGGTCCGGGCCAAGGAGGGACAGTCCACGCTGAGGTGGGTGAAATTTGGATTCAGAGTTACTGAAGAGGTGTCTGGGGGTGGCCTTCTGTATGGGTGGGTGCTTGGTTAACATGGCTGGACGTCTGGCTTTTGCCAAACCCAAAGCGGCTGAAATCCGGCATGATTTCCAGCATCCCTGATGCACTGGAGGTCTGGGCAGAGCCTGTGCACCCTGCGGCCCTGCCCAGAGACACATCCCAGGGCAGCGAGGCCTTCTTACATGGCAGTGACTTTTTTTGGTTCTTAAAATGGCTGCTGTGTTTTCCACACGGTAAGACTGCTTATGGAGACATAATGAGAAGTCCAGTTTAACACACTGGACCTGCACGTCTTTGCACAGAGCGCCTTATGGAAGGGCAGCTTTAGCGATCTAGCACACAGCTGTGTGCCTAGCTGCGGCCTGGAAATCGGAGTTGCCTCTAAGGATTGTTAGTAAGAAAGGAACAGGGCAGGCTTTCCTAAATTGGACCTAGTTAATGAGTTAATTTTGAGCTTTAAAATAGAAATCGAGTTAGTCAACTCCCAAAGAGAGGCTGCAAGCATCTGCAGAAACTGTGGCAGCAGCAGCAGCAGCAGATTAGAGTGTTTTGTGCCGTAATTCCAGAATGTGCACCATAGCCGCTTAGTCGTGGTGAGGACACGGTTACATTAAATACATAGCATAATCTGGGCCAGGTGTAGTGGTTCACACCTGTATTCCCAGCACTTTGGGAGGCTGAGGCAGGTGAATTGCTTGAGCCCAGGAGTTCAAGACCAGCCTGGGCAACATGGTGAGATCCCGTCTCTACTGAAAATAGAAGAAAAAAAAATTAGCCGGGTGTGGTGGCAGGTGCCTGTAGTCCCAGCTACTCTGGAGGCTTAGCTACTCATTCAAGCACAAGAATCGCTTGAACCCAGGAAGTGGACGTTACAGTGAATGGGGATTGCACCACTGCACTCCAGCCTGGGCAACAGAGCGAGACCCTGTCTCAAAAAAAAAAAAAAAAAAAAAATAGTATAATCTTCCCCTTCATCACACGAGGAGGGCAGGAGGCGAGTGCGTCTCTGCAGAAGATGTGGTGCAGTCTTGTTTTAAAAAGGCGGATGGAGGGATGGGAGTAAATGCACGACAGGGTCCCTGGGTGTGGATTGTTCTGTTGCCTTGAGAATCTTGTGTGATTGCTGTGACATTCACATTAAACACCGACCTCAAAACTCAAGGTGCTGTTGCAGAAATTACCAATTTAAAAGTTTGCTTTCAAGAGCCTCATGTAATGGGGTTTTATTTCATTTGGCCTTAAACAGAGCTGTTAGCCTTCTACAAGGGCATCAAATATTTATGTGACTCTGCAGCGACAGGATTGATATTGTGTGTCTGCTTGTGTAGGAAGTCTCTGCAGTTACTTAACAGACTCTGAGACTGAAACCAAGAATGCATGGGTCAGAAAGGCCGACGAATAATCCACCTACAGAATTTAGCTGTGTCTGAGAAGCACAATTAGAGCTTTATGACTGTGGATTCCAAGTGGGTCACGTGCCGAGCACCAGCTGCAGTCTGTTTTCCAAGCCAGCTCCCAGGCCGTTGAGGCCGGCCGTGCGGTGTATCGTGGGCAGTGCTCGATGGGCTCTGCACATGCGGGCCTTGCTTTGCCCCTGCGCTCTGTCTGATGCCACAAGCGTATCATCTGTGCAGAGGGCACCCGTGCTGGTGAGAATGTATAGCTCTGCTGTGCATGGAGGGAGTCGCCCTGAACAGCTGTCACGTGCAGGCTGTGTGAGAGTGAGTGAATGGCACTGTCGATACTGAAAGGGTCAAGAGGAAGCGGGGGCCCCATGCTTCATTCATCAAGGCCATGTCTTCCAGCAGACTGCATAACCACTCCAAAGAAATTAGTTCCAGAAACTCTCTGCTTTTGAGCTACTAAACCCGCAATTTTC
>NW_022298087.1:0-11958 GCF_002776525.5 Piliocolobus tephrosceles
GAAGCAATGAAAAGTCCTTAAAAACATTTTGATTTCAATATTAAAATATGCTAAATATTTATCTGTTTACACCTGAAGCTAGACACAATTTTGGGACATGGGATTTTTTTTTAAGTATTACTGATCGATGTTATAGATTGTAAGGAAGATAAACAAAATTTGGCAGATACATGCAAGGCATTTTAATGGAAGGATATCAGGGAATCAGAATGACAGGATCTTGGAGAAACCAGATTGTTCATGAAGATTAAGAAGCATCAAAACTAGCAATTAATCCATAACAGAAATGCACTGATCAGTTTAGCTGAGTTAAAACCAGGAAAGTTCTAACAGAGACTGATTAACTACTCTTAACGTGATGTCACTGTATAAGATCCTTACGCTTATATTATAACAAAACATAGAAAGTGGCAGAAAGTAGTACTTCTCCTTTGTACTAGGAATCTGTCACTTCTAGAAATTATTAAGATACTCAAAGAGTTTTAGTTTCCCTGAATTATATCCATAATATTTATATTATTAGACATTAGAGCAAAATTTAAATGTTTAATGTTAAAATAATATTAACAAACTATTTTACAAAAACATATTTGATACTTTTTGTTAAAATCACTATTTTTCAAAAAATTAGTTGTAAGAATGGCATCATTTTCCTTTGCAAATATTTTTATTGTCTAAGTTAAGATAATAGAGCTGAAATCTCATAAATCATTTACAATTTCATTTAGTCTATTATGGTAACATCTCATACAACCTCTGGGAAATTTCACTATGTACTTATGAGAGAATGAGAGTGAGAATGGCTAAAAATTTTCTTTCATAAAAATAGTTTTGAGCTTGTGAGCTTTTGGAAAGGTACTTAGAAAACCCCAAAGATCTCAAGACCACACTTTGAAGAACACACGGGATGGTGATTTCCCAAAAAGTAAAGAAGGGTTACTTAGGGAAGTAATGGAAGGGAATGCCTTAATATAAATATGCATTGCATTATGAAGTTTTTCCAGTTCTTTCAAATACCTCAAAGATTACAAAACATAAAGCCATGAGCAATATTGCCTATGATGGATCTCAGAACAATAATCTGTGTTGAGAGGCTTCCTCTATTACCCTCTGGAAAGAAGTGTATCTCAAGTGTTTGTAAATTAACCACCTATACCATTACCTCTAGCACACTGATAAGAGTTTTTCTGTTGCTTCAGGAACTTGACAAGGGAGGTCCTTAAAGAAATTGAGATCCTTCTTACTTAGGAATTCAGTGACACTTGTTAGGAGAATGCCTTCTATCAATGACACCCACTTCTATCCCTGCTTCTTTCTCCTGCTAGTAATACCAGTACTGGAAACTTTACATATGTGGATTGCTTTCCCATTCTGTATTGTATACCTGATTGCCATTGTGGGGAATATGACCATTTTCTTTGTGATCAAAACCGAACACAGTCTACATCAGCCCATGTTCTACTTCCTAGCCATGTTGTCTATGATTGATCTGGGTCTGTCCACATCCACTACCCCCAAAATGCTAGGAATCTTCTGGTTCAACGTCCAAGAGATCAGTTTTGGGAGCTGCCTTCTTCAGATGTTCTCTGTTCACATGTTTACAGGCATGGAGACTGTTCTGTTGGTGGTCATGGCTTATGACCGCTTTGTTGCCATCTACAACCCTCTCCAATACACCATGATCCTCACTAATAAAAACATCAGTATCCTAGCTTCTATGGTTGTTGGAAGAAATTTAGTTCTTGTAACCCCATTTCTGTTTCTCATTCTGCGTCTGCCATTCTGTTTGCATAACATCATACCTCACATATACTGTGAGCCCATGGGTCTGGCCCAGTTGGCCTGTGGACCTATCAAGATCAACATAATCTATGGGCTCATGGTGATTTCTTATATTTTTGTGGATGTGATCCTAATTTCTTCTTCCTATGTGCTTATCCTTGGAGCTGTTTTACGCTTTCCCTCTCAAGATGCCCGACTAAAGGCCTTCTATACCTGTGGTTCTCATGTCTGTGTTATGCTGTGCTTTTACATATCAGTATTTTTTTCTTTTACGACACATCGTTTTGGCCAAAACATTCCCGGCTATACCCATATTCCTTTGGCTAAACTGTATGTGGTTGTCCCACCTTCCCTTAACCCTGTCATTTATGGAGTCAGGACCAAGCAGATCCGAGAGCAAGTTGTGAAAATATTTGTACAGAAAGAATAATTATGCAATAAAGTTTGAATAAATATATCTATATACCACCCAAATTATGATCATCTGAGCTTCCTTTTTAATCTTCTGTAACTGTTGGTCATGCTTGTCAGATTTTTTCATTTTGACTGGAAGTGCTTTAGTGTTGACAGATAATGCAAACTTAAACTTTGCTGCCTGTTTCCCCCACTTCTCTCCAGGTACCTGGACAAAAGCTAATTAATGGAGATGGTAACTATGCTGAAGGTTGAGGTGGTTTTGGAGTAAAACTACTTGTAAACAAGGGTGATAGATAGCTCCATTTTTTCCATGTCTTCTCTCTAGGTAAATTTAGATCCTGAAGGACACAGATCAAATAAATCTCATTTTATAGATGAACAAAATAAGCTGTAATCCAGTAGTAATGTCTGTTACATATTTTTCTCTTCTTTATAGAATCCAAAATTTTGTCTTCTCCAAAATCTTTGACTCCCATGTTTATTTCAATGCTCTCAGTCTTGCTGTTACTACCATATTTGCTCCTTTTCTTCTTTCACATTCCTGCTCTGTCTCTTTTTGTGATGGTTAATACTGAATATCAACTTGATTTGATTGAAGGATACAAAGTATTGATCCTGGTTGTGTCTGTGATGGTGTTGTCAAAAGAGATTAACATTTGAGTCAGTGGGCTGGGAAAGGCAGACCCACCTTCAATCTGGGTGGGAAACATCTAATCAGCTGCCAATGCAGACAGAATATAAAGCAGGCAGAAAAATGTGAGAAGACTAGATGGGCCTAGCCTCCCAACCTACATCCCTTTCCAGTGCTGGATGCTTCCTGTCCTCGAACATCAGACTCCAGGTTCCTCAGTTTTGGGACTCGGAGTGGCTCTGGTTGCTCTTCAGCTTGCAGATAGCCTATTGTGGGACTTCGTGATCATGTGAGTTAATACTTAATAAACTCCCCTTTGTGTGTGTGTGTACACACACATATATATTTCCTACTAGTTCAGTTCCTCTAGAGAACCCTGACTAATACACTTTTCCTTTGCATTCATTCTCTAATAAAGTAAGTCTTTGTGAATTTAGGGATGTGAGAGACTACAATGTGGATATTACAGAGACATGTTTTCTCACTTGAAGCAAAGTCATCTCAGATTTGACTTTTTGTATGTGTCGCATGTCTAATTCTAATTCTGAATTCTATCTGACAATTTCCCTTCAGATGAAATGTATAAAACTTGTAAGACTTTATAAAACTTAGAAAAACAATCAGGCTCATGCTATGATAAGCACAGGGCCAGACTTGATATCAACCTCAAAATAATCTCATTATAATTTATTAATCCTGTAGTTCTCCAATATTTAGTCCTATTTTCAAACTCCAGATGTGACTGGAGAATGTGGTTTGCATTAAAATAGATAAAAGAGGCACTGAACTGAAATTTGTGACTTGTCAGTGTACTCTTGCTTCAAAATCAGAAGTCTCCCTCATGTTCTATAATTTAGAACTACTGTGTAGTTTGCATGACAATATACAAAATACTCAAAAGTACACAGATAACAATTTTAGGAAATGGGGGTGGATATAGCCGAGTAGACAAGAAAAGCAACATCACTTATTCAATATCTGTGAATCTGGAGAGTCCTTGGTCTTAACACTGGCTAAGCACAATTCCTGAATCCTATAGTATTTTGTGTATTTTCTTTAGGTCTGTGTGCATGGGTTATAATTTGACTTTTGCAGCTGCTGCTTCATGTACCTAAATTTTTTGGGGGAATATAAAGTTTTAAATGTGGAAATACATTGAAACTTGATCTATTCCCTTTGTATTACAAATAAAAAAACTGAGGTCTAAGGAAAGCAGGTATTTGTATGCATAAAATATACCCATCTTTAGCATCATTTCATGTAACAAGTGAAGGAAGATCACTCAGATAAATCATTTTGACTACAAATTCTTAACTCTTTCAGGATATTTAAGTAGGAAATATTTTATCTATATGTAAGAGGCTTCATCATGGGTCCCAAGTGGAGATCAAGTAAAATGGGAGATAGAACGCATAGCCTGGGGTTGGTGTTGATAATGAGAAGAGCGAGATCACAGAAATTGAGTGCAGGTGCAAGTAGTATACTGTTAAAGATTAGCTGAAATCAGCACAATCTTCATCGCTGTGGTCCACAGTACTGAGTGGTAAGCACAGATCAGCATCCAGACCATCAATAGCTGTATAATATATAAACATGCAAAATAAAGAAAAAGTTTTTTCTTCTCTCAGTAATGTGAAAGGATCTGTGACATGTCTAGTGCAACTTTCTGGTTAAATATATTGATGGGAGTCAGAAAATTTTAATATAAGCATAATAGTGTCCGCAATGTAGATGGGAGTGCACCATAATGCTGGCCCAGAAATGGTTCATAATCAAACTGGACCACCATACTTAAACATGGCTGAGTGGAGTCACTGTCATGAGATCCCTTCTCTGGATAGTAGTTTTCTTTCATGAAGTCAAACAAGATGGGACCAGAAGGGTGTTGACATGCTGAAGAAAAAAGACCCAAAAGACAAATATAATTGAGAAAATGGTGACAACAGAAATGCCAACCTGAAATAATAGATAGGATGAGAATCTGGTGTAAGTGTTTATTCAAATGCAAAGCTAAAGATGGCCATCTGGGAAACACAGAATCCAAAGAAATGAGGTCAGTCCTCCAAAGTTGAAATGTTAAGGTTTTACTTACGTAGGCAGAAAACAAAGAAATTTAGCAGAATTAAAAATTTCCCCATACAAAGTTGATTTATGAGTTACAGCAAATTAATTAGTTACAGCTTGTTTTCTTTTTCCAATTTAAATGAGTATTTTTAGCATTTTATCTTTGACAATGTAATAGTCATGAGGTCTTTGTGTAACATGAGGAAGAAGGAAGTTAATCAATGACGAAGATCAAAAGTAAAGAGAGAAAGGGTCTTCTCTGGCATTCCTTAGTCTTTTACAATATTCTAAAATACAATGTAGGTAATGGAAAAAGGCTAATTTATAATCAGGGCAACAAATACTACAACTTCCTAGGTTACAGCTATCTGTTAGTGACTCAGGTCCCATAATCTCATTTTTTAAGGCTCAAAATCATTTAAAGTTTCAATAGCTTTTGTCTTGAATTACATATTTTAATTAAAAAAGACATCAATGCTAGAGTTAATTGTATTCTACTGGTATTGAATATTTGGAGACATTGCCATTTTTCATTTTTTTTTTTTTTTTTTTTTGAGGCGGAGTCTCGCTCTGTCACCCAGGCTGGAGTGCAATGGCCAGATCTCAGCTCACTGCAAGCTCCACCTCCCTGGTTCACGCCATTCTCCTGCCTCAGCCTCTGAGTAGCTGGGACTACAGGCGCCCGCCACCTCGCCCGGCTAGTTTTTTTGTATTTTTTAGTAGAGACGGGGTTTCACCGTGTTAGCCAGGATGGTCTCGGTCTGCTGACCTCGTGATCCGCCCGTCTCGGCCTCCCAAAGTGCTAGGACTACAGGCTTGAGCCACCGCGCCCGGCGACTTTGCCATTTTTCATAAACCTTGATCACCCTATCAAACAATCCTTCTCCTTGGGAACCCTTTATGCATCACAGGATATTTTACAGAATATGGAAACCAACCTGGGTCATAGACCATTATGGGAGAGTAAGTGTGAGAATACTAGAGCTGTTTATCTCTAACTTTATGTTACCAACCAGCACTTTGAGAAGAGACGATTCAGTGTAACTGAAAATAAACTTCAATTTGGATACAATATCTTCTTGAATATGTTCCAACATTGCCCCATTCACAAAGTTAAACCAATCTTTCATGAAACAGTTTACTAACACTGTTTTTGTTTAATCTGCAATGGGATATTGCAAGCACATTGAGTGCTATGGTGAGAAAGGAAATATCCTCAGATAAAAACTGGAGAGAAGACTTCAGAGAAACTATTTTTTGAGGTGTAAATTCATCTCACAGAGTTATATGACTCCTTTATTGAGCAGTTTGCTAACACTGTTGTCACAGAATCTACAGTGGGATATTCGGGAGGGCATTGAGAGTATAGTAAAAAAGGAAATATCCTCATATAATAATTGGAGAGAAGCCTTCAGAGAAACTGCTTTGTGCTGTGTGAATTCATCTCACAGAGTTACACCACTGTTTCATGGAGCTGTGTGCTAGCACTTCTTGTGGAATCTGAGAAAGGATATTTTTGATCGCTTTGAAGCAAATGGTGACAAAGCAAATATCCTCAGATAAAAACTAGAAATATGTCTCTGAGGATATCCTCAGATTAAAACTAGAAGTATGTCACAAAGCATTCTGAGATATGGCTTTCTGACGTGTCAATGCATCTCACAGAGTTACACCATTCTTTTACTAGAGGAGTTTGTTAGCACTGCTTCTGTGGAATCTGAGAAGGGGTACCTTGGATTGCATTGAAGCTCATGGTGAAAAAAGGAAATATCCTCAGATAAAAACCAGAAAGAAACTTTCTGAGAAACTGCTTTGTGATGTGTGAATTCATCTCCCAGAGTTACACTACTCTTTCATGGAGCAGATTGCCAGCACTGTTTTTGTGGGATCTGAGAAGGGATATTTTGGATGGCTTGCAGCCTTTGGTGACAAAGGAAATATCCTCAGATAAAAACTAGAAACAAGCTTTCTGAGAAACTGCTTTGTGATGTGTGAATTCTTCTCACAAAGTAACACCACTCTTTCATTGAGCAGTTTGCTAACACTGATTTCGTAGAATCTGCAGTGGCATATTCTGGAGTGCATAGAGGAGTATGGTGAAAATGGAAATATCATCTGATGAAAAGTAGAAAGAAGCTTTCTGAGAAACTGCTTTGTGAGTATGAATTCATCTCACAGACTTACATCACTCTTCATGGAGCAGTTTGCTAGCACTGTTTTTGTGGAATCTGAGAAGGGATATTTTGGATCACTTTGAAGTCTATGGTGACAAAGGCACTATTATCAGATAAAGCTAGAAGGGAGCTTTCTGGGAAACCGCTTTGTGCTGTGTGAATTCATCTCTCAGAGTTACACCTTTCCTTTCATGGAACAGTTTCCTAACACTGTTGTTGTGGAATCTGCAATGGGATATTGGGAGAGCTTTGAGTGCTATGGGGAGAAAGGAAATATCCTCAGACAAAAACTGGAGAGAAGCCTTCAGAGAAACTGTTTTGTGAGGCATAAATTCATCTCACAGAGTTTCACCACTCTTCTATTCAGCAGTTTGCTAACACTGTTTTTGTGGAGTCTACAGTTGATATTCAGGAGGGCATTGAGGACTATGTTGAAAAAGGAAATATCCTCAGATGCAAACTAGAAGCAGCCTTCTGAGAAAGTGCTTTGTGCTGCGTGAATTCATCTCACAGAGTTACACCACTCTTTCATGGAGCAGCTTGCTAGCACTGTTCTTATGGAATACATGAAGGGATGTTTTGGATCACTTCAAAGCCTATGGTGACAAAGGAAATATCCTCAGATAAAAACTAGACAGAAGCTTTCTAAGAGACAGTTTTGTGAAGTGTGAATTTATCACACAGAGTTGCACAGTGGTTTTCATAGAGAAGTTTGCTAACATGTTTTCGTGGAATCTGCAATGAGATATATGGGAGCGCTTTGAGGCCTGTGTTTAAATAGAAATATCCTCGGATTAAAAACAGGAAAGAAGCTTTCCGAGAAACTGCTTTGTGCTGTGTGAATTCATCTCACAAAGTTAAACCAATCTTTCATGGAACAGTTTACTAACAATGTTTTTGTTTCATCTGCAATGGGATACTGTGAGCGCATTGAGTGCTATGGTGAAAAAGGAAATATCCTCGGATAAAAACTGAAGAGAAGACTTTGGAGAAACTGCTTTGTGATGTGTAAGTTCATCTCAGAGTTATACTTCTCTTTCATTGAGCAGTTTGCTAAAACTATTTTCGTGGAATCTGCAATGTGATATTCTACAGGGTGATGAGGCCGATGGTGAAAAGGGAAATATCCTCAGATGGAAACTTGAAAGAAGGTTTCTGAGAAACTGCTTTGTGATGTGTGAATACCTCTCATGGAGTTACACTATTCTTTTCACTGAGCAGTCTGCTAACACTCTTTTCCTGGACTACATAAAGGGACATTTCACAGAGTGTTGAAGCTTATGGTGACAAAGGAAATATTCTCAGAGAAAAGCTAGAAACAAGGCTTCTGAGAATCTGCTTTCTGATGTGTGAATTCATCTCACAGAGTTACACTTTTCTTTCATGGAGCAGTTTGTTAGCACTGTTTTTTGGGGAACCTGTGAAGGGATATTTTGGATCCAATTGAAGCCTAAGGTGACAAGGAAATATCATCAGATAAAAAAGAAACGTTCTGAGAAACGGCTTTGTGATGTGTGAATACATCTCACATAGTTACAGTGTTCTTTACATGGAGCAGTTTGCTAACCCTGTTTTCATGGATAACGTAATAGGGTGTTTGGGAGTGCATTGAAGCCTATGGTGACAAAGGAAATGTACTCATATAAAAACCGAAAACAAGCCTTCTGAGAAACTGTTTTGCAATGTGTGAATACATGCCACAGAGATACATTGTTCTTTTCATTGTACAGCCTGCTAACACTGTTATCTTGGAATTCATAAAAGGATATTTCGCAGTGCATTGAAACTTATGGTGACAATGGAAATATTATCAGAGACAAACTAGAAAGAAGGTTTCTGAGAATCTGCTGTCTGATGTGTGAATTCATCTCACAGAGTAACACTTTTTCTTTATGAAGCAATTTGCTAACACTGTTTTTGTGGAACCTGCAGCCTGATACTTGGGAGCCCATTGAGGTCTATGGTGAAAAAGGAAATATCCTCACATAAAAACTAGAAAGAAGTTTTCTGAGAAACTGCATTGTGATGTGTGAATGCATCTCACAGATTTACACTGTTCTTTTCATGGAGCAGTTCGCTAACACTGTTTTCTTGGAATCTGCAATGGGATATTTCTCAGTGCAATGCAGCTTATGATGACAAAAGAAATATCCTCAGATAAAAACCGAAAAGAAGTTTTCTGAGAAACTACTTTGGATGTGTGAATTCACCTCACAGATTTACATGGTTCTTTTCTCAGATCACTTTGTTAGTACTATTTTTTGTGAATCTGAGAAGGGATATTTTGGATCGCATTGAAGGCTAGGGTGACAAGGAAATATCCTCAGATAAAAACTGGAAAGAAGATTTCTGAGAACGTTTTTCGTGATGTGTGAATTCATCTCACAGAGATACACTGTTCTTTCTATGGAGCAGTTTGCTAACACTGTTTTCGTGAAATCTGCCAAGGGATATTTCGGAGCACTTTGAGTCCTAGAGTGAAAAAGGAAATATCCTCAGATAAAAACTAGAAGGAAGCTTTCTGAGAAACCGCTTTGTGATACATGAATTCATCTCACAGAGTTACACTGTTCTTTTCATTGAGCAGTCTGCTAACACTGTTTTTATGCAATCTGCCAAGGGATGTTTGGGAGTGCATTGAAGCCTATGGTGAAAAAGGAAATATCCTCAGATAAAAACTGAAAAGAAGCTTTCTGAGAAACTGCTTTGGATGTGTGAATTCATCTCATAGAGTTACACTGTTTTTTTCATACAGAAGTCTGCTAACACTGTTTTCATGGAAACTGCGTTAGGATATTTGGGAGCGCATTGAAGCATATATCGTCAGATAAAAACTGAAAAGAAGCTTTCTGAGAAACTGCTTTGTTGTGTGAATTCATCACAGATTTTCACGGATCACTTTGTTAGAACTCTTTTATGTGAATCTGAGAAGGGATATTTTGGATCACATTGAAGCCTATGGTGACAAGGAACTATCCTCAGATAAAAACTGGAAAGAAGTTTTCTGAGAACGTTCTTTGCCATGTGTGAATTCATCTCACAGAGTTACATCTTTATTTTCATGGAGCAGTTTGCTAACACTGCTTTCCTGCAATATGCCAAGGGATATTTGGGAGTACTTTGAGGCCTATAGCGATAAAGGAAATATCCTTAGATAAAAACTGGGAGGAAGCTTTCTGAGAAACTACTTTATGACACATGAATTCACCTCACAGAGTTACACCGTTGTTTTCATTGAGCAGTCTGCTAACACTGATTTTGGGGAAACTGCAATTGGATGCTTGAGAGTGCATTGAAGCATGTAGGGACAAAGGAAATATCCTCAGATAAATAGCAAAAAGACGCTTTCTCAGAACCTGCGTTGGATGTGTGAATTCATCTCAGAGAGTTACACCTTTCTTTTCGTGGAGCAGTTTGCTAACCCTGTTTTAATGAACTCTACCAAGGTATATTTTGCAGCACTTGGGGGCCTAGAGGGAAAAAGGAAATAACCTCACATAAAAACTAGAAAGAAGCTTCTGGAGAAATTGCTTTGTGAAGTGTGAAGACATCTCATAGAGTTACAGTGTTCTTTTCATTGAGCAGTCTGCTAACACTGATATCTTGGCATCTGTAAAGGGATATTTTGCAGCACATTGAATCTTATTGCGACAAAAGAAATATCATCAGAGAAAAACTAGAAAGAAGGTTTCTGAGGGTTTGCTATATGATGTGAGAATTCACCTCACAGAGTTACACTTTCCTATCAAGGAGCAGTGTGTTAGCACTCTTTCTGTGCAATGTGAGAAGGGATATTTTGGATCCCATCAGAGCCTATGCTGACAAAAGAAATATTCTCACATAAAAACTAGATAGAAGCTTTCTGAGAAACTTCTTTGTGATTTGTGAATTCATCTCACAGAGTTATACCATTGTCTTCATGAAGTAGTTTGCCAACATTGTTTTTGTGGAATCTGAAAAGGGATATTTGGGAGTGCTTTGAGGCCTATGGTGAAAATGGAAATATCCTCAGAAAAAAACTAGAAAGAAGATTCCTGAGAAACTGCATTGTAATGTGTGAATACATCTCACCGAGTTACACTGTTCGTTTCATGGAGCTGTTTGCTAACACTGTTTTCTTGGAATCTGCAATGGGATATTTCTTAGTGCAATGAAGCTTATGCTGATAAAGGAAACATCCTCAGTTAAAAATTAGAAAGAAGCTATCTGAGAAACTGCTTTCTGATGGGTTAATTCATCTCACAGAGTTACACCATTTTTTTCATTGAGCAATCTGCTAACACTGTTTCCATTGAATCTGTGTTAGGATATTTGGGAGCAGTTTGAAGCCTATGGTGACAAAGGGAATATCCTCAGATCAATAGCGAAAAGACGCTTTTTGAGAATCTTCCTTGGATGTGTGAATTCATCACACAGAGTTACACGGTGCTTCTCACGCATCACTTTGTTAGTACAGTTTCTGGAAAATATGAAAAGGGATCTCTTGGATCGCATTGAAGCCTATGGTGACAAGGAGATATCCTCAGATTAAAAACTGGAAAGAAGCTTTCTGAGAACTGGCTTTGGATGTGTTAATTCATCTCAGAGGGTTTCAACTTTCTTTTCATTGAGCAGTTTGCTAACCCTGTTTCATGGAATTTATCAAGGCATATTTGGCAGCACTTTGAGGCCTAGAGTGAAAAAGGAAATTTCCTCAGAGAAAAACTAGAAAGAAGCTTTCTGAGATACTGCTTGGTGATATGTGAATTGATCTCACAGAGTTACTGCATTCTTATCATACAGCCATTTGCTAACACTGTTTTTGTGAAAATGCAGTAGTATGTTTGGGAGCGTATTGAAGCCTCTGGTGACAAAGGAAATATCTTCACATAAAAACCAAACAGAAGCCTT
>NW_022298087.1:11968-13350 GCF_002776525.5 Piliocolobus tephrosceles
CAAAGGAAATATCCTCAGATAAATAGCAAAAAGATGCTTTCTCAGAACCTGCTTTGGATGTGTGAATTCATCTCAGAGAGTTACACCTTTCTTTTCATGGAGCAGTTTGCTAACCCTGTTTTCATGCACTCTACCAAGGGATATTTTGCAGCCCTTTGAGGCCTAGAGTGAAAAAGGAAATAACCTGAGATAACAACTAGAAAGAATCTTTCTGAGAAACTGCTTTGTGATGTGTGAAGACATCTCATGGAGTTACAGAGTTCTTTTCATTGAGCAGTCTGCTAACACTGTTATCTTCCAATCTGTAAAGGGATATTTTGCAGTGCATTGAAACTTATGGTGACAAAAGAAATATCCTCAGAGTAAAACTAGAAAGAAGGTTTCTGAGAGTCTGCTATCTGATGTGAGAATTTACCTCACAGAGTTCCACTTTCCTATCATGGAACAGGGTGTTAGCACTCTTTCTGTGGAATCTAGGAAGGAATATTTTGAATCGCATAGAAGCCTACTCTGACAAAGAAAATATCATCAGAAAAAAAATAGGAAGAAGATTTCTGAGAAACTGCTTTGTGATGTGTGCATTGATCTGACAGAGTTACTGCATTCCTTTCATACAGACGTTTGCTAACACTGTTTTCGTGGAAAATGCAATAGGATGTTTGGGAGTGCATTGAAGCCTCTGATGACAAACAAAATATCTTCAGATAAAAACCAAACATAAGTCTTCAGAGAAACTGCTTTGTGACGTGTGAGTACATCTCAGAGAGATGCAGTGTTTGTTTCAGAAAGCAGTCTACTAACACTGTTATCTTGGAAGCCGTAACAGGATATTTTGCATCGCATTGAAACTTAGGGTGACAAAAGAAATATCCTCAAAGAAAAACTAGAAAAAAGGTTTCTGCTGTCTGATGGGAGAATTCCTCTCACAGAGTTCCACTTTCCTGTTCTGGAGCAGTGTGTTAGCGCTCTTTATGGGGAATCTCAGATGGGATATTATGAATGGCCTTGAAGCCTACACTGACATTGGAAATATCGTCACAACAAAACTAGAAAGAAGCTTTCTGAGAAACTTCTGTGTATGTTGTGAATTCGTCTCGCAGTGTTACGTTTTTCTCTTCATGAAACAGTTTGCTAACACTGTTTTCTCATAATCTGAAAAGGGATATTTGGGAGTGGAATGAGGCGTGTGGTGGAATTGGAAATATCCTCAGACAAAAACTTGAAGGAAGATTTCTGAGAAACTGCATTGTGATGTCTGAATGTGTCTTACAGAGTTACACTGTTCTTTTCATCTCCCAGAGTTACACTATTCTTTTCACTGAGCAGTCTGCTACCACTTTTTACTTGGAAATCTGCAATGGGATATTTCTTAGTGCAATGAA
>NW_022298090.1:0-1138 GCF_002776525.5 Piliocolobus tephrosceles
TCTTTGCAAGTAAGAAATATGTATTCGATAAATATAATGTTAAGTTGTAATATGTTTCGACATGGTCGTTATTGTCCAAGCTTCTACGTTTTAATAATTCACAACTTTTATTTATAATTTGTAAATATTCTTCATATGAAATAACATGTTTAATAGAATTATATATTTTTAGTAAATCTTTTTTTAGTATGTTTTTATTTTTCATTAATATATGCGTTATTTAGGGTTCACTAGGGTTCATTTAGGTTATCTAGTATTTTATATCTTGCCTAAATAGGATAAATAAATTGATTTCTTATTTTTTTTTTTTTTTTATTAAGATTATACTCTTCATTTTGCAAGGTTTTATCATTGTTTTTATTTTTAGAATTATTTCCATTTTTAATACATTTATAACTTTTGTTGTAAATTCACTACGTAAGAATAGATAATCCGTTCGTTTGGGGAGACATCGTGTTAAGCCAAATAATCTACCATATTTTGCGCTCAAAATATTTCTTTTGCGAGTCTAATAATTAAAAAATTGACAGTAAAAATGAATGGCATATATAAATGCATCATTTTATATATGACGATAGTTTTATTCTGAACAAGTTGATACATATTGTCAAAAATTAACACAAATAGTAGGATGTATTGATATTTTTTTTCTGGTGTTGTTAGTCCATGTCCACATAAAAAGCAAAATAATAAATATTTTAAAAAATTGTTATAAACATATTTCTTTTTACACGGTACTATATAGTAATAATGTTATTAATTATGTTTCAATAATTTTATACGTTATATACACTTTACACATTTTTATAATTTACATATTAATGTATTTTATTTTTATTTTATTTTTTTTTATTTATTTATCACGATATATATTTTTACGAATATAGCATATGTCATGTCATACTTAAAATTATTTTTGTTAATAAACAATAAAACAAATATATTTTTAAACTTAAAAATGGAGGCTTAAAAAAATTATTATAAATAAGAAAACTACTTGTCATAGCGATACTTAAAAAAAAAAAAAATGATTATATATGATTAAAAAAGTGCTACGAACATATTTTCCACTATGTTAGTTACTTTTGTTATAACTATTTTAACAAATTATGTTTATTATAAAATAAGTATTATTATT
>NW_022298090.1:1238-2480 GCF_002776525.5 Piliocolobus tephrosceles
AAAATGAGACAAACTTTTAGAAGAATTGAAATGGTTTCAGAGTTTAGAAATGGTCATTTATAGTAGTTTTGTGTTTGTTGCGAATTGATGCATTTTTATATTTAAATGTTTATATTATAAATGTAATTGAAAATAACTTGGAAGCAATATTTGGATTCGTATTACACGTTTATTTGTGCCGTTAGTTATGTAAAGTGCTTAATATATTCGATGTAGAACAGCTGTGAACATTTCTTTAAACGAAGTGGTGTTACAATGTTAAGTTAAATGTATTGACGTAATTAATCAAAAAAAAAAACAAAAAAAAGCGAAAATGTATGTAAGGAATATAATATACGGTACATTTTGGTATATGGTTCGAATAATATGAATAAACATATTAAAATTAAAACATAACTAAAAATTAATAATAAACATTTTGGTACGTTGATTAGTATATAACATATATAATTTTTTTGAGTGATTTTGTTACCACTTAAGCTACATGTTCATGATAAAGTACAGGACAGCAAAAAATATACATGTGGTAATTTATAAATGCAATGTATAGCCCTTTTTACGAATTGTATTGCATGCATAAATTTTTGTGTGGTTTTCAAAAAAAAAAAAAAAACACAATTTTCGTTGTCAATTTAAAAGACTATATATATAAGTATGTGTGAAAAGGCATTTAATATTTTTAAATTAAATATATATATATATATACATATAAATTATTAAATTATTTTTGAACACATGATGTTGGTTAAAAATTTAAAACAATTTTTTTATTTTTTTTAATCACATTGTAATAATTATAATTAAATATGTGTTATTTTGTACAACATAATATAACTAAAATATAGTGTACATATTTATAATGTAAAATTTAATAATATATTTCTGTGCTGCCTTTTAAGACAATATTGTGTATTATCTATTTAAAACGCATATGTACATTACATACAATAAGTTTGAGTCGAATGTTGTTTTCTAAGGAATATTGTTTTCTGAAAAAAAAATTTCATATAATGCAACAACATAAAAACAAGTTTTTTTTTTATAATCATATATATATATATAAAACTATTAAAAGCTATTTTGATTGCATGCAAAAAAAAATAAAAAAATATGGCAGAAAGATATCCTTATAATACTCTACAAAACATAACGCAGTTAGATGATGGTACAGTTAACACGACTGAAATTAATTCAAATGTTTTAAATAGTACTATATATAGTGTTGTTGAACTTCAAAACAAT
>NW_022298091.1:0-1333 GCF_002776525.5 Piliocolobus tephrosceles
ATATCATTAATATCAGCAGAAAAATTATTTTGACTATTGATATGGTGGCGCAACATGTCATTATAATAAGTGCGATATGTATTATTCAAATCACAATTACTTAGAAATGAGTTATTACCACTATTCACATAATTAGGTATGTCCAAAAAGTTATTATGATTATGTGTACGAATAACATTATATAAAACAAAATTAAAAAGATTTAAGTTGTTATGACCTCGATCAGCATTATAAGGATTACTGTAAAATATTGACTCATTAGAAGAAGCATTACCATCAAAAAAAATATTACTATTATAACTAGTCGAATTATAAGAGTCATAATTATTTGTATCGCATAAGAAGTCACTTTTATTTAAAGAAACACTATTTTCATTAATTTGACAATTGTTGCTGTTGCTTCCGTTATCGTTTCCGTTATTGTTTCCACTATTGTTTCTAATATTGTTTCTATTATTGTCTCTATTATTGTTTCCACTATCGTTTCCATGATCATTTCCACCATTGTTTCTATTATTTTTTCTATTACTATTTCTATTATTGTTTCTACTATCGTTTTTATTATCGCTTCCGTTACTGTCACTTGTTTCATCAGTTGCATTAAAATTAATACCGAAAAGGTTATTATTTACATTAAAAATATCATTATCAACTTTATTATTAAAAATAGATTTATCATTTTTTTTATTATTCAACTTCTTATAACTGCTAGTTTCTTCTTTAAAGTTTATATTGTCATTATTATTTAATTTCATACTACTATTTTTTTTATCAGTTACATTTTTTTTATCAGTTACATTTTTTTTATCTGTTACATTTTTTTTATCTGTTACATTTTTTTTATCTTCTACATTTTTTTTATCTACTACATTTTTTTTATCTGCTACATTTTTTTTATCTGCTACATTTTTTTTACCTGTTCCTTTTTTTTTATCTGTTCCTTTTTTTTTATCTGTTACCTTTTTTTTAGCTGTTACCTTTTTTTTAGCTGTTAGATTTTTTTTATCTGTTACTTCTTCTTCAGATGTCACTTCTTCTTCAGATGTTACTTCTTCTTCAGATGTTAAGTATTTTTCGATATTTTTAAATTTATTTTTTCTTTTATCATTAGAATCGCTATATGTAGTTTTTTTTTTTTTTTTTCTTCTTCTATTGCAATACCTTAGATAATTACCCAATGCAGCCGCACGTCGTTCATTTTTATATTCTAAATATTCTTCATTAGTCGAAAATTTTGTTCTTGGTTTGAAATTACTTTGTGTAATATCCATAGTAGCAAATAAATACTTAGAAAATCTTCTGCGTCCGGTCCTAACTGTAGTAACTTTTTTAC
>NW_022298091.1:1433-1738 GCF_002776525.5 Piliocolobus tephrosceles
GTCATTTACGCTTTGACTTACACTGTCATTTACGCTTTGACTTACACTGTCATTTACGCTTTGACTTACACTGTCATTTACGCTTTGACTTACACTGTCATTTACGCTTTGACTTACACTGTCATTTACGCTTTGACTTACACTGTCATTTACGCTTTGACTTACACGGACATTTACGCTTTGACTTACACGGTCATTTACGCTTTGACTTACACGGTCATTTACGCTTTGACTTACATTGTCATTTATGCTTTGACTTACACTGTCAGTTATGCTTTGACTTACACTGGCATTTACGCTGTTAC
>NW_022298091.1:1838-4082 GCF_002776525.5 Piliocolobus tephrosceles
TTACTTACACTGGCATTTACGCTTTTACTTACACTGTTACTCTCAATTTCACTCACAATATCAACCATAGTTTTATTTTTAATTTTATTTACAATTTTTTTATTACGGGTATTACTCACACTATTACGTGCTCTTTTATTTACTTTTTTACTTCCCCTTTTACGCCCTCTCTTTTTCATATTGTTTTTCATTCCTCTCCTTACTCTACTATTTACAGTACTACTATGCTCACTATTATTGTTTGATTTATTATCACTGTTAATGATATCACTATTTTCATCAGAATTCATGTCAATATTTTTCTTATCGATATCACTATTCTCGTTCTGCTTATTATTCTTGTTGGTATTATTTAATTTTTGTGATTTTTCATTAATCTTATGACTATTCCTAGGTTTCTTAGTAGTTATATTGTTTTCTTCATTTAGATTACTACTGTAAGGACGTTTAGTGAAATAAAAATCATAAATATTATATTTACTATAAATATCATTATCGTCATTATTCGGTTTATTCATATGCCCTATTAACTTATTAGTGCATCCTCGCGTGTTATATCTTTTTTCAATTTTAATTTCATTTTTAATATCAGCTTTAATATCAGTTTTAATATCATTTGTAATTTCATTTTTATTCATTCTAAACTCTGATTTGTTATTTTCCACGATACTAATATTATTTAAAGATATGTCATTATTAGTATCATTATTAGTATCATTATTAGTATCATTATTAGTATCATTATTAGTATCATTATTAGTGTCATTATTAGTATCATTATTAGTGTCATTATTAGTGTCATTCTTAGCATCATTAGTATTATTATGTCCAAGTACACTCTCTTTTATAAAGTTTGCATTTATTTTGTCGTTACGTTCGCATAAAGTATTGTTTGTACTATTGCAAGTACAGTTCGTAGTTATCGTACTGTTAGTGTTTGTCGTATCATTACTATAATTGTCATTTATATTATAATCATTTTTACTTATTTCAGCGATACTATATTTTTGACTAAACACATGTTGCGTACTGCCATTTTCCCCGTTACTGCTTCCTTTACTATTTACCTTAATAGTGGCATTTTTATTGTATCTATTTTTATTATTGTCACTGTTTTCATCATCGTCACTGTTCTCATCATCGTCACTGTTTTCATCATCGTCACTGTTCTCATCATCGTCACTGTTTTCATCATCGTCACTGTTCTCATCATCGTCACTACTTTCATTATCTCCATTGTTGTCATTATTATCTCCACTGTTACCATAATCTCCATTGTTGTCATTATTATCTCCACTGTTACCATAATCTCCACTGTTACCATAATCTCCACTGTTACCATAATCTCCACTGTTACCATAATCTCCACTGTTGCCATAATCTCCACTGTTACTATAATTACCGTTGCTACAATAATCTCCGTTGCTACAATAATATTCATAGATAAACATTCCAATCATGCTATAATCCATTCGCGTACCATTTAAAAGTACAATAAAGAAACTAAAATAAATTTTGTGTTTAACACTACTTCTATCCTTAACTGTATTATCTAAAGTATTATTTGTACCATTTTTAAAATTAACGTAAGATATATTTTTAAATACAACAACTAACATCTGACTCATCGTAAACCCCAAAATTTTTATAAAAAAAAAAAAAAAAATGCGTTCAATACCTTTAAAACAATCTTCCAAGTGGTTTGTTCTGTTGTTATACCATATCCCTTCATCTTTGGAAGTATCACCATTCGAATCATATATATGTAGTTTATCTACAAAATGCGATTTATATTTTACTGTATACTTACACGGGTTCAACAATTCATATTCTGTAAAAAATATATTAAAAAAAAGCAAAATCATATAAAAACAGATAAAAACAAATAAAAACTAATAAAAACAAATAAAAACTAGTAAAAACAAGTAAAAACAAATAAAAATAAATAAATCAAAAAAAAAAAAAAAATAAACAATCAAAACACAACATGCAATTATATTTCTGTTTTTAAACGACCACAGTATATACGCATACATATATATATATATTACCTTTTTTAAATCCATAAATGGTATTCTTACATTTATAAGCAATCATTTTGTTCTTCTTAATATTTATATATATTATATATGTATATGTAATTTTAGTTGTTTTTAAAGATTTGCTAATTGCGCAAAATAACAAAATGTTAGTCTATTATTTCTAAAATTTTATAGGTGTTATTTTTGATTAATCAGAATGAAA
>NW_022298092.1:0-1243 GCF_002776525.5 Piliocolobus tephrosceles
AAAGCATTTAATTTGCTTCCTCTGTTGCTATAATGTTCTTTTTTTTTTCTTTTATTTATTTATTTATTATTATTATTTTTTAATTATACTTTAAGTTCTAGGGTACATGTGCATAACGTGCAGGTTTGTTACATATGTATACCTGTGCCATGTTGGTGTGCTGCACCCATCAACTCGTCAGCACCCATCAATTCGTCATTTATATCAGGTATAACTCCCAATGCAATCCCTCCCCCCTGCCCCACCATGATAGGCCCCGATGTGTGATGTTCCCCTTCCCGAGTCCAAGTGATGTCATTGTTCAGTTCCCACCTATGAGTGAGAACATGCGGTGTTTGGTTTTCTGTTCTTGTGATAGTTTGCTAAGAATGATGGTTTCCAGCTGCATCCATGTCCCTACAAAGGACGCAAACTCATCCTTTTTTATGGCTGCATAGTATTCCATGGTGTATATGTGCCACATTTTCTTAATCCAGTCTGTCACTGATGGACATTTGGGTTGATTCCAAGTCTTTGCTATTGTGAATAGTGCCGCAATAAACATACGTGTGCATGTGTCTTTATAGCAGCATGATTTATAATCCTTTGGGTATATACCCAGTAGTGGAATGGCTGGGTCATATGGTACATCTAGATCTAGATCCTTGAGGAATCGCCATACTGTTTTCCATAATGGCTGAACTAGTTTACAATCCCACCAACAGTGTAAAAGTGTTCCTATTTCTCCACATCCTCTCCAGCACCTGTTGTTTCCTGACTTTTTAATGATTGCCATTCTAACTGGTGTGAGATGGTATCTCATTGTGGTTTTGATTTGCATTTCTCTGATGGCCAGTGATGATGAGCATTTTTTCATGTGTCTGTTGGCTGTATGAATGTCTTCTTTTGAGAAAAGTCTGTTCATATCCTTTGCTCACTTTTTGATGGGTTTGTTTTTTTCTTGTAAATTTGTTTGAGTTCTTTGTAGATTCTGGATATTAGCCCTTTGTCAGATGAGTAGATTGCAAAAATTTTCTCCCATTCTGTAGGTTGCCTGTTCACTCTGATGGTAGTTTCTTTTGCTGTGCAGAAGCTCTTTAGTTTAATGAGATCCTATTTGTCAATTTTGGCTTTTGCTGCCGTTGCTTTTGGTGTTTTAGACATGAAGTCCTTGTGCATGCCTATGTCCTGAATGGTACCAGCTACATTTTCTTCTAGGGTTTTTATGGTATTAGGTCTAACATTTAAGTCTCTAATCCATCTT
>NW_022298092.1:1343-1993 GCF_002776525.5 Piliocolobus tephrosceles
CATTTATTAAATAGGGAATCCTTTCCCCATTTCTTGTTTCTCTCAGGATTGTCAAAGATCAGATGGCTGTAGATGTGTGGTATTATTTCTGAGGACTCTGTTCTGTTCCATTGGTCTATATCTCTGTTTTGGTACCAGTACCATGCTGTTTTGGTTACTGTAGCCTTGTAGTATAGTTTGAAGTCAGGTAGCGTGATGCCTCCAGCTTTGTTCTTTTGACTTAGGATTGTCTTGGCAATGCGGGCTCTTTTTTGGTTCCATATGAACTTTAAAGCAGTTTTTTCCAATTCTGTGAAGAAACTCATTGGTAGCTTGATGGGGATGGCATTGAATCTATAAATAACTTTGGGTAGTAAGGCCATTTTCACGATATTGATTCTTCCTATCCATGAGCATGGTATGTTCTTCCATTTGTTTGTGTCCTCTTTGATTTCACTGAGCAGTGGTTTGTAGTTCTCCTTGAAGAGGTCCTCTACATCCCTTGTAAGTTGGATTCCTGGGTATTTTATTCTCTCTGAAGCAATTGTGAATGGAAGTTCATTCCTGATTTGGCTCTCTGCTTGTCTGTTACTGGTGTATAAGAATGCTTGTGATTTTTGCACATTAATTTTGTATCCTGAGACTTTGCTGAAGTTGCTTATCAGCTTAAG
>NW_022298093.1:0-1838 GCF_002776525.5 Piliocolobus tephrosceles
TGACAGACTGGATTAAGAAAATGTGGCACATATACACCATGGAATACTATGCAGCCCTAAAAAAGGATGAGTTTGCGTCCTTTGTAGGGACATGGATGCAGCTGGAAACCATGAGTCTTAGCAAACTATCACAAGAAGAGAAAACCAAACACCGCATGTTCTCACTCATAGGTGGAAACTGAACAATGAGCTCACTTGGACTCGGGAAGGGGAACATCACACACTGGGGCCTATCATGGGGAGGGGGAGGGGGGAGGGATTGCATTGGGGAGTTATACCTGATATAAATGATGAATTGATGGGTGCTGACGAGTTGATGGGTGCAGCACCCCAACATGGCACATGTATACATATGTAACAAACCTGCACGTTATGCACATGTACCCTAGAAATTAAAGTATATTAAAAAAAAAAGAAAGAAACTTTCTGAGAAACAATTTTGTTATGATTGAATTCATCTTACAGAATTACACCATTTCTTTCATTGAGTAGTTTGCTAACACTCTTTTCCTTTAATCTGCAATAGGATATTTGGGAGTGCTTTGAAGACTAGGGTAACAAAGGAAAGCTATTCAGAAAAAAAAAAAAAAAAAAGAAAGAAGCTTTGTGAGGAACTGCTCTGTGATGTGTGAATTCATCTAACAGATGTACACCCTTTTTCATGGAGCAGTTGACTAACACTCTTTTCCTGGAATCTGCAAAGGGATGTTTGTGAGCACTTTGAGGCAAAAGGTGAAAAAGGAAATATCCTCAGAGAAAAACTAGAGAGAAGGTTCCTGAGAAACTGCTTTATTATATGTGAATTCAGCTCACAGATTTACATGGTTCTTTTCATGGAGCAGTTTGGTAGCACTGTTTTTGAGGTGTCTGAGAAGGCATATTTTGGATCGAACTGAAGCCTATGTTGAAAAAGGAAATAATCTCAAATAAAAAATAGAAAGAAACTTTCTGAGAAACTGCTTTGTGATGTGTGAATTCATCTCACAGAGTTACACTGCTCTTGGCATTGAATAGTTTGATTACACTGTTTTCTTGGAATTTGCAATGTGATATTTTGAAGTGCATTCCTTTGTCTCCATAATGGAGACAAAGGAAATATCCTCATAAAAAACTAGAAAGAAGCTTTCTGAGAAACAGCTTTGTGCTTTGTCAATACATCTCACATAGTTACGTGATTCCTTTCGTGGATCAGATTGGTAGCACTGTATTTCGTGAATCTGAGGAAGGATATTTTGGATCGCATTGAAGCCAATGGTGACAAAGGAAACATCCCTAGATAAAAAACAGGAAAGAGGCTTTCTGAGAAAGTTCTTTGTGATATCTGAATTCATATAACAGAGTTGCACCTTTATTTTCATGGAGAAGTTTGCTAACACTGTTTTCGTGGAATCTGCAGAGTGACATTTGGGAGCATAATGAGGCCTATAATGAAAAAGGAAACCTCCTCAGATAAAAACTGGAAAGAAGCTTTCTGAGAATCTTCTTTGTGATGTGTGAATTCATCTCACAGAGTTACACATTTCTTTTCATGGAGCAGTTTGTTAACATTGTTTTCCTGGAATCTCCAAAGGGATCTTTGGGAGTGCATTGAGGCTTATGGTGACAAAGGAAACATTCTCAGAAACAAACTAGAAAGAAGCTATCTAAGAAACTGCTTCATGATGTATGAATTTGTCTCACAGAGTAACACTGTTCTTTTCGTTGATCAGTTTCAGCTATCACTGTTTTTTTTTTTTTTTAATTTTCAATGGGATATTTCAGAGCAAATGGAAACATATGGTGAAAATATAGATATCCTCATAAAAAAAACTAGAATTTTCTTGAGAAACTGCTTTGTG
>NW_022298094.1:0-6051 GCF_002776525.5 Piliocolobus tephrosceles
AAAAAAAAAAAAAAAAGCCTAAAATTTATATCGATCCACAAAAGGCTTCAAATAGCCAAAGCAATCCTGAACATGAAGGACAAAAGCAGAGGTGTTTGAATACCTGATTTCAAAATATTTTACAAGGATAAAGCAACAAAATCAGCATGCTACTGGGGTGAAAACAGACACACAGAACAATGGAACATAATAGAGAACCCAGATATAAATCCACACATTTAAAGCCAATTCAGTTTTGACAAAGGCAAATTTGTTTGAGTTCTTTGTAGGTTCTGGATATTAGCCCTTTCTCAGATGAGTAGGATTGAAAAAATTTTCTCCCATTCTGTAGGTGGTCTGTTCACCTTTAGTTTAATTAGATCACATTTGTCAATTTTGGCTTTTGTTGCCATTGCTTTTGGTATTTTAGACATGAAGTCCTTGCCCATGCCTATGTGCTGAATGGTATTGTCTAGGTTTTCTTCTAGGGTTTTTATGGTTTTAGGTCTAACATTGAAGTCTCTAATCTATCTTGAATTAATTTTTGTGTTAAGGTGTAAGGAAGGAATCCAATTTCAGCTTTCTACATATGGCTAGCCAGTTTTCTCTTCATCATTTATTAAATAGGGAATTGTTTCCCCATTTCTTGTTTTTGTCCGGTTTGTCAAAGATCAGATGGCTGTAGATGTGTGGTATTATTTCCAAGGGCTCCGTTCTGTTCCATTGGTCTCTATCTCTGTTTTGGTACCACTACCATGCTCTGTTGGTTATTGTAGCCTTGTAGTATAGTTTGAAGTCAGGTAGCGTGACGCCTCCAGCTTTGTTCTTTTGGCTTAGGGTTGTCTTGGCAATGTGGGCTCTTTTTTGGTTCCATATGAACTTTAAAGTAGTTTTTCCAGTTCTGTGAAGAAAGTCATTGGTCGTTTGATGGGGATGGCATTGAATCTATAAATTACCTTGGGCAATATGGCCATTTTCACGATATTGATTCTTCCTATCCATGAGCATGGAATGTTCTTCCATTTGTTTGCATCCTCTTGTATTTCATTAAGCAGTGGTTTGTATTCTCCTTGAAGAGGTCCTTCATATCCCTTGTAAGTTGGATTTGTAGGTATTTTATTCTCTTTCAAGCAATTGTGAATGAGACTTCATTCATGATTTGGCTGTCTGTTACTGGTGTATAAGAATGCTTGTGATTTTTGCACATTGATTTTGTATCCTTCTTTTAGATAAATACTGGTGTGGAAATTGATAACCATACGCAGAAGAATGAAACTATATCCCTCTTCTCCCCATATACAAAACCAAAATCAAAAGAGATTAAAGACTTAAATCTAAGGCCTGAAATTATGCAATTAATACAAGAAAACTAAAGGGAACAAAAAAATAGACAAATGAAATCACTTCAAAAGTTTCTGCACAGCAAAAGATATGAAAAAGGGAGACAACCTACCGAATAAAATAACCTAACTGCAAACTCTGTATCATCAAGGGATTAATAACCAGAATATAAAAGAAACTCAAACAACTCAATAGCAAAAACACCAAATAATTTTATTTAAAAATGAGCAAAAGTCTAAACAGAAGTTTCTCAAAATAAGACATACAAATGGTCAATAGGTATATGAAAAAATGTTCAACATCATTAATCATCAGATGAATCCAAATCAAAACCACAATGAGATATTATCTCACCCTAGTTAATATGGCTTTTGTTGAAAAGACAGGAAATAATAAATGCTGGTGAGGATGTGGAAGAAAGGAACTGTTGTGCTCTGTCGGTGGGAGTGAAAATTAGTACAGCCACTAGAGGAAACATTATTGAGGTGACTTTATTTTGTTGAGGTATGTTTCTTCTATACCCAGTTTATTGAGGGTTTTTTATTGTAACTATCATATGATCTAGCAATTATACTAGTGGGCATATATCCAAAAAACGAAATTAATATATCCAAGGGCTGTCTACACTCCCCTGTGTTTTGCGGAACTATTCATAAGACAAAACATGGAATCAGCTTAAGTGCGCATCAATGGTTAAATGGTCAAAGAAAAGTGATATGAACTACACTATGGCATATAATTCAACATAAAAATAATAAAATTCTGTCATTTACAGCAACATGAATAGAATTGAAATTAAGTAAAATAAGCCAAGCACAGAAAGATAAATATTGCATGTCCTCATTCGTAAGTGGGAGTTAAAATGGTGGAGCCCATGAAGGTACTAGATTTGTAGTTACCAGAGGCCAAAAGAGGTAGGCAAAGCTGAGGGAGTTTGATTAATGGGTACAAATATACAGTTAGAAGCTATAAGACCCAGTGTTCAATAGTTCAGTAGGGTGACTATAGTTAGCATTACTCTATTGTACTTTTCTTTTTTTTTTTTTTAATTTTTTTATTTTTTATTATACTTTAAGTTCTAGGGTACATGTGCATAACGTGCAGGTTACATATGTATACATGTGCCATGTTGGTGTGCTGCACCCATCAACTCGTCAGCACCCATCAATTCATCATTTATATCAGGTATAACTCCCCAATGCAATCCCTCCCCCCTCCCCCCTCCCCATGATAGGCCCCAGTGTGTGATGTTCCCCTTCCCGAGTCCAAGTGAGCTCATTGTTCAGTTCCCACCTATGAGTGAGAACATGCGGTGTTTGGTTTTCTCTTCTTGTGATAATTTGCTAAGAATGATACAAGAGACTAATTTAAATGTTCCTAGCATAAAGAGAAATATTTAAGGTGATGGGTATCCTGATTTAGCTAATTTGATCATTACACATCATGTGAGTTTATCAAATTACGCTCAAAATATGTACATCTGTTATATATCAGTTAAAATTTTAAAAAGTTCACTCCAGCCTGGGTGAATGATGAGACTCTATCTAAAGAATAATACATAATACAAACTGAAATAAAAAATTAAAATATATGGAGATGCTGCTAAGAGCAAAATACTATTTGAAACTATCAAATATTGCTCAAAAATCCTTTCATTCCTAAGCATCATATTACCTTAGTTATTTTAGACCACTATTTCTTACACTAGATTTCTCTGTAACCTTCATGACTATCTGAAATAATTTTAGTGTCCATGGATAATCCATATGTTTAATTGTATACTGTTATACTAAAATGGAATATTAATAAAAGCATAATGCAATTATTAGACTATCAACTATATTGATAAGCACTTCTAGGCAAATTCCAATATTAGTATTTACATTTATATTTCAGGTTATATTGATGCATAAAATACTACTTTATCACTCACTAATAAAAATAGAGACAGATTCAATGTAGACATAATATACTTAAGTTGGTTTAATGCAAAACGACATGTAGAAGCACTATAAAAATATTTAACTATAGGATCATAGGGAGAAAAACAGTGGGAAAATTGAACCGTAACTTGGTGGCCAATGATTGTACAGGAATGCCAAACACAACAAAATCTGAATATCAACAGTCAGGTTGATGTTCTTGTATGTATTTTTAAAATACTTTATTGAGCTCCTTTTAGGCAGAAATGTCAGTACCCTAAGTTATATTGAATTATCCTTAGTGATTTAAAATATAAGGTTTTTACTTGTATTTTTAGTTGTATAAAGATTATCATGAGAGGTTTACATTTGTATGTTCAAGTAATATACAAATAAAAGAATTCAAGGCAATACTTGTTTTCTTTCTCTTAAAAGTGTTCTGAGCTTATGCAAATCAAATAAACACCGATAGAGTACATGGGGCTTCTAGGGTATGGTTCAGTTTCTGAGTAACCCAGAGCCTGCTCACTCCACAGACCTCATCTACACCCCAACTCTTTGTAGGTAAGGTATGTATAAAGGTTGATCAAGAGAATAAGACTGATGACTCATGAAATACATTTAATGAAGCAATATTTAATGTTGCCAGGCAGATATTACTGCCATTTTACTGAGGTAGAAAGAGACTGAGGGGAATTCACAGTAATGGACATTACACAGACAGTACAGAATATGGACTCCAGAGCTGGAAATCAAATCATTGTTTCATAATGAATGCTCACAAATAAGAAACTGAAAATAGTAAAATATTACCTACCATATCTGAAGATTTTTATTAGAAAGTTCATTGAATAAACATCCAAATTTATTTTCTGGGAGACAACATAGGCTAACATGTGCTAATATGAACATATATTATTAAAAAGGGGGAATGAAAAGCCATCTATTTTTCCACGAGGAATGATGGGGAAAATGTCTTTTCATATTATCATTGCTACTAAAGCATGTTTTGCTAGTGAATTTTTGTTTTCACATCAAAATTAATGACTCAGAGAGAATAATGGGCCCTAAAGCAGATGACTTTATTCTATATCTTTATAATACCATTATATTCTTGAGGTAACTACCTAGAGAAGTTCATGGTTTCAATATTTGGAATCCATTCTGCTTTCTAACGCAGTATAATGCCTTGTTTATGAGCCAGCCAAGTTTCTTAGCAAGGCGTAAGATTTGCTTCATTATCTAGCTCCTTATACTCTTCATAGATTTGTCTCCTAACATTTCCTCTGAGTGCCATATAGACTGGCCATGCCGTTCTTGTTACTATTCTCTGAAGACAGAATTCGCTTTCACGTCTCCACTTCACTGCCTGGGCCACTTCCTTTGCCAGGAATCCATTCTTCTCTCACTTAATTCTTGATGAGTGGTTACTCTTCCACCAGGGTTCTGCTCAATTTTAAATCTTTCTGGAAGCTGACTAGACTAATTCCATACCTTACATACTTATTAGAATAGCTCACAGCTTTTGTCTCAGGCTTCAAATCACACCAAATATTAGGCTCTATAAGCAGTTACTTCAGTGTGACTTTCACAATTTCTTCTTTTCTAAACACTTATCTATGGCAAGAAATACATCTTTACCACCTTTATGACTCTAGAACCCAGTTGAATAACATTACAGGTCCTAAATAAATCAATAGAAATGATTGATACAGCTTTTGTGAAATAACCATAATCAAGTCATCGATACAGAGGACAAATTTTAAATGTTTTGTTTTCAAGACAAGAAATAAATTTTGATTATAAAATATCAGTTTACAGATGGGGCATGTTCCAAGGGAATAAAATTGTATCTTAAAAACAAGAAAGCAGAAGTGATATCCTAAACAAGGAATTCTAATTGGAATCCTATCTATGTGGTACTAATTGACATAAAGATTTATATTGTTTTGCTTTTAAAATACTGTCATTATAAAATATAGATATTAGAAAACATGTATAATTAAGATTAAATCAAATAATTTATACTGTCACTACATAGGATGTCTAATGTTAACTTTGTGGTGAATCTCTTTCTATATTTGCACACCTATCAGTGTGCTTTTTAAATACATTATTTGTTAACTACTTAATATATTCCATAGCAGAACTTTAGAAATTCAAGGGAGAAAACAAGTGGACAAGGTCTCTATCTTTGTGAAACTAAGTTAATCAAGGCATTAATCAAATAATCTAAAAAATACATTTATAATTATAAATAATGTAGTGTGTTATAAGGGGAAAAATAAATAGTATTATATGAGTATATATAATGGACTCATGACTCAGAAAAGAGTTAAGGGGGGGCGGAGCAAGATGGCCGAATAGGAGCAGCTTCAGTCTCCAACTCCCAGCGCGAGCGACACAGAAGACCGGCGATTTCTGCATTTTCAACTGAGGTACTGGGGTCATCTCACTCGGGAGTGCCGGACAATCGGTGCTGGTCAGATGCTGCAGCCCGACCAGCGAGAGCTGAAGCAGGGCGAGGCATCGCCTCACCTGGGAAGCGCGAGGGGGAAGGGAGTCCCTTTTCCTAGCCAGGGGAACTGAGACACACAACACCTGGAAAATCGGGTAACTCCCACCCCAATACTGCGCTGTAACACCGGCACACCGGAGATTGTATCCCACACCTGGCCGGGAGGGTCCCACGCCCACGGAGCCTCTCTCCTTGCTAACACAGCAGTCTGCAGCAATCTAACCGCAAGGCAGCAGCGAGGCTGGGGGAGGGGCGCCCGCCATCGCTGAGGCTTAAGTAGGTAACTAAAGC
>NW_022298095.1:0-1668 GCF_002776525.5 Piliocolobus tephrosceles
GTGGGGGGGGGGATGTGGAAGGCCTCCCAAGTGAGGTGACATTTGAATGGATCCCAAGAAATGACTGTGAGCTTGCCTGACAAACTATGGGAAGGGAGGGTGCTCCAGGCAGAAGACACAGCACACACAAAGGCTGGGTGATGTGAAAGCAGGTGATGTTCCCACAAGACAGCAAGTCTGTCAAGGGGACTGGAGTGCAAGGGAGGTGAGGAGAGAACATGGGCCCTTGGGACAAAGAGCCTGGAGTTATCAGCAGAGGAGGAACTGGACTATAAAGGACTTTGTATGCCAAGCCAAGGAGTTTAGATTTTATCCCATAAGCAATGGGGAATATCACAGGTTGTTAAGCAGACAATGACTCAACTAAGTTATTTTAGAGGGGTCCCTGATGGGCAGCTGGGGTCCTAGCAATCTGGAACAGGAGGATGCAGAGACAGGGGGACCTGTTGGGAGGCAGTGGGTGATGGAGAGAAACCCAGAGTCAAGGAAAACCAGCAGCTTTGAGGGGCTTTGGCTGTGCATGGGAGGGAAAGGTTGAGGCATAGCCCAAGCATGGAGTGGATAGTGAATCTACCCACCCACATTAGGGAGGCACAGTTCTGAGGACGGACTACACGATGCCCAGGAGAATCCACTGGAGAACTAACCGGAAGACCTGCCCCAGAGTGAGTCAGATCATTCCCTCCTCCCAACTCCCATGGCATTAGGCTGCTGTCATTGAAACCTACCACCTTCACCAGCCCAGCCAACATGGTGAAACCCCATCACTACTAAAAATAGAAAAATTGGACAGGCATGGCGGTGCACACCTGTAATCCCAGCTACTCGGGAGGCTAGGGCATCAGAATCACTTGAACCCAGGAGGCAGAGGTTGCAGTGATCTGAGATGGTGCCATTGCACTCCAGCCTGGGCAACAGAGCAAGACGCCGTCTCCAAAAAAAAAAAAAAAAAAAAAAAGCCGGACACAGTGGCTCACACCTGTAATCCCAGCACTTTGGGAGGCTGAAGTGGACAGATCACAAGGTTAGGAGTTCAAGACCAGCCTGACCAACATGGTGAAACCCCATCTCTACTAAAGATACAAAAAAAAATTAGCCAGGCATGGTGGCAGGCACCTGTAATCCTAGCTACTCAGGAGGCTGAGGCAAAAGAATCACTTGAACCCGAAAGGTGGAGGTTGCAGTGAGCTGAGATTGCAGCCAGTGTACTCCAGCCTGGGCGACAGAGTGAGATTCCGTCAAAAAAAGAAAGAGGAAAGGAAAGGAGGGGAGGGGAGGGGAGGGGAGGGGGGGGGAGGGGGGGGGAGGGGAGGGGAGGGGAGGGGAGGGGAGGGGAGGGGAGAGGAGAGGAGAGGAACCTACCACCTTCTGCCTTGTGGTGTGGCTATTTGGGGATTTGGGTAACTAGAATCATCCATCATCTGCAGCATCACCACTCACCAAGTACCACACTCTGCTCAGTGCTTGCTATAATTATCACTTACTCTTTATATTATTGTCCTAGACTCTGAAAGGTAAGGCAACTGTCCTAAGAACACACAGCTAGTGAATGACAGCTGGAATCCCAATGTAGGTCTGTCCAACTCCAAAGCTGAAACTTTTTTTCTTGAGACAGGGTCTGGCTCTGTTGCACAGGCTGGAGTGCAGTGGCATGATCTTGGCTCACTG
>NW_022298096.1:0-1634 GCF_002776525.5 Piliocolobus tephrosceles
AATAAGGTTAAAATGCACATAAATATATGTATACATATATATGTGCAATATATAAAATAATAAATAAAAAGTAGTAGACACTAAAAATACGAAAAAAAAAAAAAAAAAAAAAAGATAAAAAGGGAAATATAAACTTATTATTATTTACCTATAGCAGTAAATGCAAGCAAAAAAAAAAAAAAAAAAATAAATAAATTAATAAAAAACACAAGAGCTAAAAACAGATAAAAAAAACAACAACAGAAAATTTGAATATATTTTTATATAACATTAAATTGTGTTTATTATATTTAAAAAGATTTCAATTTTTATTTTTTATTTTTATTAATTTGCATGTGCATAAATACTGTCTTCTACATATCTGTTGCATAAAACAAATTTTTCTTCTTTTTGTAAATTTTTTAAATATGCAATTTTTTTTTTTTTTTTTTTTTGTTGTTGTTTTTTTATGTTTTTGTTTAAAACTGTTCATTTTTTTTCTTTTCTGTGTTGTATATATACTTCAACCATTGTGTAAAATATAATTATTAACATATATTTGTATATATATATAATTTTTTTCTTTTTGTATATATGATCTTATGGATGTTAAGACTCTAGGACATATAAATATGTGCTACTCTATTTTATTTTAATTTTTAATTTATTATTTTCAAAAAGTTAATAAAGTCAATAAAGAGCTGAGTCTGCGTTCTGTGTAAATATATATATAAAATGAATTGTTTTAAAGGGTGGATAACAAAATGGAAGATATAAATAATAAAAAATTAACAACATCAGCTGAATTTGAAAGTAGCGATCAGATGAACAACGTCAAAACTCAAAAATTTACAGATAAAACGTTTTTAATTCCTAAAATTGAAAAAAATGCTGTTTATGTAAATTGCGAATTAAATAAAATACTAGAAAATGTGTTTAATGTATACTCAGAAAATGAACGTATGAATGTTGAACAATTTATTCAAATGGTTAAAGATGACAAAATAAAAAAATAAATCACTATCCTTTATATAATTATTTGTTTTATTTACTTATTTGTTTATTATTATTATTATTACTATTATTATTATTATTATTATCATTATTATTATTTGTTTTTTTTTTTTTGACTAAGCTTTGGTTGTGTTTATATTCCTTTTTTATATAACATTTACTTTATTTTTACATGTTATTTTTTTAATAGTGTTCAGATTACAACTTATTACCTAAAAGCAAGCAAAACGAAATACTTAGTTATATATTTAAGTCACGTAGAACGTCCAATCCCGAATATATAGGTATGAATTTTTTGTTTTTTTTAAATAAAAAGACATGTAAATTGGCAGCTACATATATATATATACACTTTTATATTTTATACACTTTTTAAAAAAAAAAATAATTAATTTGGAGCACGTTTTAAATAAAAGCAGACATATATATTTAATTATATATTTTTTTTTTTTCCATTTATAGAATTTAAGCACTTTTTTTCTGTACTACAAAGATTGAGCATGTACTTATACCGCAAATTAATTATGCCTGAACAAGAAAAGGTAACAATGTTACGTATGTAAGTGTATGTGTATATATATATATATATATATATATATACATTGCATATGCATGTGTGTATTTTTTTTTTTTTTTTTTTT
>NW_022298096.1:1734-2261 GCF_002776525.5 Piliocolobus tephrosceles
TTAGTATCTTTAAGAACCATCAACCAAGTTTTAAAGAAAGAAAAATATAATGTGGGTGTTCAAGTTTGCGCACAAACAAAAAGTATAGGTATTGATACAGTAAGTTATAAGTTAAATAAAAGTTGTAATACAGATGTTTCATTAAAAGATTTAGTTTCTATAAACGAAACCTTACTAATATATAACAATAATAACAATATAAACGATAAAAATATTAATAAAATAGATCCTAATAGTTATATAAATACAAACGACATTAATGGTGTGGGTAGTAAAGTGGGCAGTACTACAGTAGACAGTAGTACAGTAGGCAACACTAAAATAGACAACAAAACAGAAGACAATAAAACAGAAGACAATAAAACAGAATACAATAAAACAGAAGACAATAAAACAGAAGGCAGTAAAACAGAAGACAATAAAACAGAAGGTAATAAAACAGAAGGTAATAAAACAGAAGACAATAAAAAAGTAGACAACAAAAAAGTAGACAATAAAACAGAAGGCAATAAAACAGAAGGCAATAA
>NW_022298096.1:2271-2493 GCF_002776525.5 Piliocolobus tephrosceles
AAAAGTAGACAATAAAACAGAAGGCAATAAAACAGAAGGCAATAAAAAAGTAGAAAGTAAAAAAGTAGAAAGTAAAAAAGTAGAAAGTAAAAAAGTAGACAATAAAACAGAAGGCAATAAAAAAGTAGAAAGTAAAAAAGTAGAAAGTAAAAAAGTAGAAAGTAAAAAAGTAGACAGTAAAAAAGTAGACAGTAAAAAAGTAGACAGTAAAAAAGTAGACAG
>NW_022298101.1:0-1021 GCF_002776525.5 Piliocolobus tephrosceles
AAAAAAAATATGATTGTGTGTCCGTTGGGTTATGTATGTATGTATGTATGTATGTACAAGTATATTTATACGTATATATAAACGTTTGCGAATATATATAGGTATATATATACCAACTATAGGGGCACATATTTATGCTTCAAGATTTATTTACAGAGCTACATGAGTAATTTATATGTTACATACATACAATACATATATTTGGAAGTATAAATTCTGATAAGCTAATTAGCTACATTCAGTTGGAAACACAAAATCGAATTCAATTCAATTTTACTCATAAAAATTAGATAAAAATAACACCTTCTTTTTTTTTTTTCCTCTTCAATTTGTTTAAAAAAATTGTAAAAATATGTACATTTATGGATATTTTATAAATCCATCAATTCGAGCTTTTATTGAAAATTTAAGTGTTTCGTTGTTATTTTGTAGTGAGAAATAAATGAAAAAAAAAAAAAAAAAAAAAAAAAAAAAAAAAAAAAAAAATCCTTTTTTAAAAGATTAAAGCACTTAAAATAAATAATCACATATATATGTATATAATGTATTTATACGTAGAACAAGTGAAAGTATGCAAAATAAAGAAATATTGTAATTATATGTTGGTTAATAAGGCTTTTTTTTTCATTTTTTAGGATATTATATATACCAAATCAAAGTAAAAATGTTAAAAGTTGGTGGTAGAATATAACACTTCTCTCATAATAATAAAATATGCTAAGCATATGAGGTACATAAAGCCCCATATTGTAAGGACTTTTCTGCTCTGTTTTCTTTATTTTTCTTTTTTTTTCTTTTTTTTTCTTTTTTTTCTTTTTTTATGTGCATGTATAGTCTATATTTTTTTTTTCTTATGAATTTAAAAAGGTCATTTCATATTTTTTATAAAGTTATATCATTGTATTTTTTTTTTTATTTATTTATTTTTTTTCTTGTTAAACTGGTAGCCTTAAAAAATGAAGGGATGAAACAATGGAATAATGAAAGAATAAATAAAAAAAATAAAATATATAAATATGTA
>NW_022298103.1:0-305 GCF_002776525.5 Piliocolobus tephrosceles
TTTTTTTTTTTTTTTTGTAATACCTGAAGTTTTAACGAAAGGCGTGTTTTTGAAATCACACCAAACACAAGCTTTAAAAACGAAAAAAAAATAAACGAAAGTTCTACATAGGAAATTTACACCATATGTGTCAATATATGTATATATATAAATATGTACATATAAATATATTCTTATTTTTATTTTTTTTTAATTGGTAGTTATGGCAATGACATTAGTTTATTGGTACGCATCAGTATATATGTAAACGTTAAAAAGGTTATTTAATATTCTGAAAAAAAAAAAAAAAAAGAAAAAAAAAAAAA
>NW_022298103.1:405-1021 GCF_002776525.5 Piliocolobus tephrosceles
AAAAAAAAAAAAAAAAAAAAAAAAAAAAGTGCACTTTTTCTGAACGACTTTCAAAAGTAACAAAAATAAGATTAACAGTAAGAATTTTTAAAAAGCAAAGAGTGAATTGCACATGAAATTTTATTTTACATACATATGGTAAATAAATATAAGCACATGCACATGTATGTATTATTATCAGCAATTTTTGTTTTCTTTTAATACCAGACGAATAAAAGTGTAAATAAATATTTATGTTTGTATATATATATATATATATATATATATATATATATATATTTATACTTAAACTATTTGTATTTGTAACTTTTTTTTTTTTTTTTTTTTGTAATACCTGAAGTTTTAACGAAAGGCGTGTTTTTGAAATCACACCAAACACAAGCTTTAAAAACGAAAAAAAAATAAACGAAAGTTCTACATAGGAAATTTACACCATATGTGTCAATATATGTATATATATAAATATGTACATATAAATATATTCTTATTTTTATTTTTTTTTAATTGGTAGTTATGGCAATGACATTAGTTTATTGGTACGCATCAGTATATATGTAAACGTTAAAAAGGTTATTTAATATTCTGAAAAAAAAAAAAAAAAAGAAAAAAAAAAAAA
>NW_022298107.1:0-2099 GCF_002776525.5 Piliocolobus tephrosceles
AATAATAATTATAAATACTATTTAACTAATTACAAAGATAAACAATATATATGTATAGAAAAAAAAAATGCTTATTCAAGTGAAGATTCCGAAACTGATAATGAAAAAGAAAAATCTTTTTATATATTTGAACAAGATGAAAATAAGAAAAAAGGTGCATCTATTCTCATGGACAGAAAAAAGAAAGTTTACGCTTCCAAAGGCACAAGCATACTGTCCAACTATAATATGAAGGAAGTGTTGAGCTTCATGAACTCAGGTATAAGAAAGCATAACAAACGGAAAGAAAAAATACAAGGTAAAAAACATACAAAGGAAGAAAAAATGGAATGCATGTAGCGGATGGTAAGAAAGAAAAATGTGTAGAGCAAGAAAAGGAGGAAAAAGAGGTAGAGCAAGAAAAGGAGGAAATAGTCGCAGAGGAAGAAAGGGAGGAAATAGTCGCAGAGGAAGAAAGGGAGGAAAAAGAGGTAAAGGATGGAAAGAAGGAAAAAGAGGTAGCGGAAGAAAAGAAGGAAAAAGAGGTAGAAAAAGAAAAGAAGGAAAAAGAGGTAGAGCAAGAAAAGGAGGAAAAATTGGTAGAGGAAGAAAAGGAGGAAAAATTGGTAGAGGAAGAAAAGAAGGAAAAAGAGGTAGAGGAAGAAAGCAAGGAAATAGTCGTAAAGGAAGAAAAGGAGGAAAAAGAGGTAGCGGAAGAAAAGAAGGAAATAGTCACAGAGGAAGAAAATAAGGAAATAAGTGTAGAAGAAGAAAAGAAAGACAAATATACCGAAAAGAACAAAATAGAAGATAACAACATCCAGACTGAACAAACAGGTGACACTGAATTGAAAAGCTCAAAAGTAGAAAACACAAAAGATACACCAGAAAAAGCATATATAAAAAAAAAAAGTAATAAAGAAGGAGCATCAGAACATAAACTTTTAATTACTCATAATATTGCAAAACAACAACCCATAATATATAAAACAGAGGAAGAGCATTACCAAACAGATGATATTAATGGTAAAAATGTTTTTGCAAATAAAAAGTTAAAAGAACCAGTATCAAACGAATTTAAATATTTAAATCGTGACAATAATATAAAAGAAACTATTACAAGTGACTTTATTATAAAAAAAGAATTGAATGAAAAACAAACGATAAATCATATTAAAATAAAACCAGAAACAACAAGTGTTGACTCATTAGCAGATACAACAGAAGAAAGTTTAATAATTAAAGAATTTATTTCAAAAAATAAAGAACGTGTTAAAACGGAGGGACACACAGAAGGACAAGTAGCAGGACAAGCAGAAGAACAAGTGAAAGAGAACATTTTGGTAAAAGAGCAAAGCGTAGAGGAAGATAAAATAGATGAATGTAAAAAGAAAGATAAAACAGAAACATTGCAAGTACAGTCCACTACACCTGCCACAACTCTTAAAATTATTATATCAGAAAATGATGAAAAACAGACACAAAATAAAATTAACAGTATAACCAATGAACAAAATTTAAATATAATTAATAAATATAACAACATTATAGAAGATGTTAATCAAGAGAAAAAAAAAAAAAAACTTTCAAAAGGTAGGAGTGCTAGTAGTAGTGGTAGTAGTAGTAGTAGTAGTGGTAGTAGTAGTAGTAGTAGTAGTGTTAGTCCTACTCAAAGTGTAAACATAAATGACAACGTAAAAAATGTTTTTCAAAGCAATACAACCGAAATAATTAAAAATGGTAACCTAGTTTTAAACAATGAAAAAAATGAATTGAATAGTATGTGTTTAACAACTGAAAATAAATTATTAACAAATAAACAGTTAGAAGATAATTTAAAAACTGTTAATATAATGGTAAAAACAAAAAATGAAGATTTAAGTATTTCAACAAATGATGCACTAAACAATGAAACAAAAAAATTAATATCAGTGAAAGAAGAAAAAGAAATCATACGGGAGCTAAATAAGGGACTATTAAAAAAGCAAGACGAAGAAACAAATGAAGGTATAGTTATTGAACACGCAAATGAGCAGACAGCTAAGCAAACAGCCGAAAAAACAGTTGAGAAAGTAAATGAACAAATAAATGAACAAATAAATGAACAAATAAATAAACAA
>NW_022298109.1:0-372 GCF_002776525.5 Piliocolobus tephrosceles
TTATAATAAGCATTAATAATTCAAAAATAAATAAGTGAAATTGTATTAGCAACTAGGTTAACGGTTGCACGTTGTTACATATATGTATATATAATAGATAGTGTTAAGCGTGTGCATCGAAACAGTGTTGACATGTAAGGCAAAAGCGCAAGAGTAAAAATGAGCAACAAAGTGTGTCAACACGTGTATTCACAAAAACATCAAAAGAAATGGGAACAGTATTAAAAGAATTGCGTGTATAAAACCCTAAAAATTATGTAAAAAAAAAAAAAAAAAGGCAAAAAAAAAAGTAAAGTAAAGTAAATACAAAATATAAAAAAATAGAGCAAAATAATTGCAAAAATGAACCTCAACGTAAACATACACATTTAT
>NW_022298109.1:472-1190 GCF_002776525.5 Piliocolobus tephrosceles
GCATACACGTGTAGAAAATTATATATTTGTGTATATTTACATGACTTAAGTTTGGTTAATTATATATATATATATATAACACAGGTAAATATAATATATTTTTAGTAAAAAAAAGAAAAAAAAAAAAATATGCAAAAAATATTCATATAACATACACATACAAATATACAATACTCATGTTCTTAAATTCTTATTGTTGACACTGTGTGATGTTTCAATAAAAAACATTTTCAACAACCAAAAAAAAAAAGAGTGCTATTAAAAGTACTTACAAGATATATTTTTATGTGAAAAAAAAAAATCATTTTTTTTATAAAAAAAAAAAAAAAAAAAAAAATTATGTAATTTATAATAAGCATTAATAATTCAAAAATAAATAAGTGAAATTGTATTAGCAACTAGGTTAACGGTTGCACGTTGTTACATATATGTATATATAATAGATAGTGTTAAGCGTGTGCATCGAAACAGTGTTGACATGTAAGGCAAAAGCGCAAGAGTAAAAATGAGCAACAAAGTGTGTCAACACGTGTATTCACAAAAACATCAAAAGAAATGGGAACAGTATTAAAAGAATTGCGTGTATAAAACCCTAAAAATTATGTAAAAAAAAAAAAAAAAAGGCAAAAAAAAAAGTAAAGTAAAGTAAATACAAAATATAAAAAAATAGAGCAAAATAATTGCAAAAATGAACCTCAACGTAAACATACACATTTAT
>NW_022298112.1:0-335 GCF_002776525.5 Piliocolobus tephrosceles
AAAAAAAAAAAAAAAAAAAAAAACGGTTCTTTAACATTTCAAACATATAAGAAATATATGTATATACTTTTAATTAGCGTTTGCTAATATATAATTTATTTGAAAAAAAATTTCTGCAACATTTATGAACGCACAAAGCGTATACATGAAGAAATGTGAATATATATATGTGTGTAAATGTACGTACATATATGTGTTTATATATATATGTAAATGCACGTACATATATGTGTTTATATATTTGCTTTTTTTTTTTTTTTACAATTTATTTTGTCTTATGATCTAAAAATGAATTGCGTAAATACACTCTTATAAAAAAAAAAAAAGAGCACATA
>NW_022298112.1:435-1008 GCF_002776525.5 Piliocolobus tephrosceles
ATATATATACACCTAAACTGCTATGGTTGTTTTTTATTCTCTAGTTTAATATTGTAAAGTATATAAGTGTATATATAAACGTGTATAAGCATATAAACATACAAACGTGTCAATATATAAACTACAAGCATGTCAATATATAAACTACAAACATGAATAGTATTGTTAATTTTCAATTTTGTTTTGTACGTCCTATTTTTTATTAACAGTTATAAACTTTTGCAACGCAGGAATATAAAAAAAAAAAAAAAAAAAAAAAAACGGTTCTTTAACATTTCAAACATATAAGAAATATATGTATATACTTTTAATTAGCGTTTGCTAATATATAATTTATTTGAAAAAAAATTTCTGCAACATTTATGAACGCACAAAGCGTATACATGAAGAAATGTGAATATATATATGTGTGTAAATGTACGTACATATATGTGTTTATATATATATGTAAATGCACGTACATATATGTGTTTATATATTTGCTTTTTTTTTTTTTTTACAATTTATTTTGTCTTATGATCTAAAAATGAATTGCGTAAATACACTCTTATAAAAAAAAAAAAAGAGCACATA
>NW_022298114.1:0-320 GCF_002776525.5 Piliocolobus tephrosceles
TTTTTTTTTTCCGCTAGCCATTTTGCTTTATTTTTTTTTATTTTATTTTTTTTTTTTGTACGTATGTACAAATATAATAATATATTAAGAAGTAGCTGTTTTAGTGCGTTTGTACATGCATGTGTGAACACTTAACCATACATAAGCTTATACAGTGAACAAAAATAGCAAAAATAGCAAAAATAGCAAAAATAGAAAAAATAACAAAAGTAACAAAAATAACAAAAATGACAAAAATAGCAAAAATGGTAAAATCACAAAAACAAACAAAACAACAAAACAAAAAAAACGACAAAAACAACAAAAGCGACAAAAACGAC
>NW_022298114.1:420-1066 GCF_002776525.5 Piliocolobus tephrosceles
TATTGATATTGTCATTATTTTTACTGCTAATATTGTTATAACTATTACTATGGCTAGTCTCGTGTGGCAATTTATTTATTAACACACCATTTTTATTATTACTGTCATGTTTATCTTCATAAGGGTTATATTTAAATGTATTAGGTGCGTACTGATCACATTTATTATATAATATCTCGTTCAAATTAGTGTACGTATAATTGTTTCTATCCACATCAAATGCACTAGAACTTTTTAAAACGTCGTCAGAATAGTTGACTATATTTGACGAATAGGAGAACAATTTTTTTTTTTTTTTTACAGTTTTATTTTCGGGTTAATTCGTATTTTTTTTTTCCGCTAGCCATTTTGCTTTATTTTTTTTTATTTTATTTTTTTTTTTTGTACGTATGTACAAATATAATAATATATTAAGAAGTAGCTGTTTTAGTGCGTTTGTACATGCATGTGTGAACACTTAACCATACATAAGCTTATACAGTGAACAAAAATAGCAAAAATAGCAAAAATAGCAAAAATAGAAAAAATAACAAAAGTAACAAAAATAACAAAAATGACAAAAATAGCAAAAATGGTAAAATCACAAAAACAAACAAAACAACAAAACAAAAAAAACGACAAAAACAACAAAAGCGACAAAAACGAC
>NW_022298116.1:0-371 GCF_002776525.5 Piliocolobus tephrosceles
TTATATATATTATAACCTTTTTCTCTTTAATCCATTTTTAATAATTTTATTTTCGTGCCCACTCCACTGATCCCTTCCTCCTATTTTTCCTTATTTGCCTTAATTCAAAGTTCGTATTGCTTGAAATATTACTTACTCCAATAAAAGTATATATAAGCTTCATTAAATGGAGAAAATCGACTAAAGTAAATGAGTAAGTACACGAACAGACAAATGAATTAACGCATGGACAAACGAATGAATGAATTATAAAAGTTACACAATCCTGAAATTAAAAAAAAAAAAAACAAAAAAAATTAATTATATTTTTACAAAAAAAAACATCATATAATATAAAAACAATTTTTACATAACTCTGAAGCTTTAAATTT
>NW_022298116.1:471-1010 GCF_002776525.5 Piliocolobus tephrosceles
TTTTTTTTTTTTTTTTTTTTTTTTTTTCTTTTCCTTTTAATCAACAGCATGTAATTTTTTACTTATTTTGATTTATATCCCATTTAATTTATAATTGTAATTTTTACATCTTTACTTATATTTATACATTTAAAAAAAAAAAAAAAAAAATATGGATTTTTTTTTAATTTATATATATTATAACCTTTTTCTCTTTAATCCATTTTTAATAATTTTATTTTCGTGCCCACTCCACTGATCCCTTCCTCCTATTTTTCCTTATTTGCCTTAATTCAAAGTTCGTATTGCTTGAAATATTACTTACTCCAATAAAAGTATATATAAGCTTCATTAAATGGAGAAAATCGACTAAAGTAAATGAGTAAGTACACGAACAGACAAATGAATTAACGCATGGACAAACGAATGAATGAATTATAAAAGTTACACAATCCTGAAATTAAAAAAAAAAAAAACAAAAAAAATTAATTATATTTTTACAAAAAAAAACATCATATAATATAAAAACAATTTTTACATAACTCTGAAGCTTTAAATTT
>NW_022298119.1:0-8720 GCF_002776525.5 Piliocolobus tephrosceles
GTACAGTCATATTTGGGAGCCAATTGGGGCCCATTGTGAAAAAGCAATTATTCTCAGAGAACAACTAGAGAATAGCTTTCTGAGAGATTGCTTTCGGATGTGTGGCTTCATCACACAGAGTTCCACCCTTCCCTTCTTGGAACAGTTTCCTAAGAGTCTTGTCATGGATTCTGCAATGTGATACTTGGGAGCTAATTGAGTGCTATGGTGAAAAAGGATATATCCTCAGACAGACACTGCAAAGAAGACTTCTGAGAAACTGCATTGCGATGTGTGAATGCAACTCACAGAGTTACACGTTTATCTTCTGCCAACAGTTTGCCAACACAGTTCTCTGGAAATCTGCAATGGGATATTTCTTAACGCAGTGAAGCTAATGGTGACAAAGGAAATATCCTCCTCTGAAAACTAGAAGGAAGTTTCCTTAGAAACTTCTTGTTGATGTGTGAATTCATCTCACAGAGTTACACTTATGTTTCATGGAGCAGGGCATTAACACTGTCTTTGAAGAACCGAGGAAAGGTTACTTTGGATGGCTTTGAGGCCTACGCTGATAAAGGAAATATCATTAGTTCAAAACGAAAGAGAAGCTTTCTGAGAAATTTCTTCGTGATCTCTGAATTCATCTCACCAACTTATTCCTCAGGAAGCAGTTTGCTAACCCTCTTTTCGTGAAAACTGCACAGTCATAATTCGGAGCCAATTCGGGCCCATTGTGAAAAAGCAAGTATCCTCAGAGAAAAACAAGAGAATAGCTTTAGGAGAGATTGCTTTCTGATATGTGGCTTCATCACACAGAGTTCCACCCTTCCCTCGTTGGAACACTTTGGTAAGAGTCTTGTCGTGGACACTGCAATGTGATATTTGGGAGCTCCTTGAGGCCTATGGTGAAAAAGGATATATCCTCAGACAGACACTGGAAAGAAGCCGTCTGAGAAACTGCATTGCGATGTGTGAATGCAACTCACAGAGTTAGACGTTTCTCTTCAGCCAACAGTTTGCCAACACAGTTTTCTGGAAATCTGCAATGGGATATTTCTTAGTGAAGTGAAGCTAATGGTGACAAAGGAAATATCCTCCTATGAAAACTAGAAGGAAGCTTCCTTAGAAACTTCTTGTTGATGTGTGAATTCATCACACAGAGTTACACTTATGTTTCATGGAGCAGGCCATTTACACTGTCTTTGAAGAACCTAAGAAAGTTTACTTTGGAAGGCACTGAGGCCTACGGTGATAAAGGAAATATCATCAGTTCAAAACGAGAGAGAAACTTTGTGAGAAATTTCTTGGTTATCTCTGAATTCATCTCACAGAGTTACAACTTATTCCTCATGAAGCAGTTTGCTACCCTCTGTTCGTGGAACCTGCACAGTCATAGTTGGGAACCAATTCGGACCCATTGTGAAAAAGCAAGTATCCTCGGAGAACAACTAGAGAATAGCTTTCTGAGAGATTGTTTTCTGATGTGTGGCTTCATCACACAGAGTTACACCCTTCCCTTCTTGGAACAGTTTGCTAAGAGTCTTGTCGTGGATTCTGCAATGTGATATTTGGGAGCTCATTGTGGGCTATGGTGAAAAAGAGATATCCTCAGACAGACACTGGAAAGAAGCCTTCAGAGAAACTGCATTGCGATGAGTGAATGCAACTCACAAAGTTACACGTTTCTCTTCAGCCAACAGTTTGTCAACACAGTTTTCTGGAAATCTGCAATGGGATATATCTTAGCGCAGTAAAGCTAATGGTGAAAAAGGAAATATCCGTCTATGAAAACTAGAAGGAAACTGCCTTAGAAACTTCTTGTTGATGTGTGAATTCATCTCACAGAGTTACACTTATGTTTCATGGAGCTGGCAATTAACCCTCTCTTTGAAGAACCTAAGAAATGTTACTTTAGAAGGGTTTGAGGCCTAGGCTGATAAAGGAAATATCATCAGTTATAATCGAGAGAGAAGCTTTCTGATAAATTTCTTTGTGATCTCTGAATTCATCTAACAGAGTTACAACTTATTCCTCGGGGAGCAGTTTACTAACACTCTTTTCATGGAAACTGCACCGTAATATTTGGGAGCCAATTCGGGACCATAGTGAAAAAGCAAAAATCCTCAGAGAACAACTAGAGAATAGCTTTCTGAGAGATTGCTTTCTGATGTGTGGCTTCATCACACCGAGTTGCACCCTTCTCTTCCTGGAACAGTTTGCTAGGAGTCTTGTCGTGGATTCTGCAATGTGACATTTGGGAGCTCAATGAGGGCTGTGGTGAAAAGGATATATCCTCAGACAGACAATGGAAAGAAGCCTACTGAGAATCTGCATTGCCACGTCTGAGTGCAACTCACAGAGTTAAACGTTTCTCTTCAGCCAACAGTTTGCCAACACAGTTTTCTGGAAATCTGCAATGGGATATTTCTTAGCGCAGTGAAGTTAATGGTGACAAAGGAAATATCCTCCAATGAAAACTGGAAAGAAGCTTCCTTAGAAACTTCTTTTTGATGTGTGAATTCATGTCACAGAGTTACACTTATGTTGCATGGAGCAGGCCAATAACACTGTCTTTGAAGAACCTAAGAAAGGTTACTTTGGATGGCTTAGAGGCCTACGCTGGTAAAGGAAATATCATCAGTTCAAAACGAGAGAGAAGTTTTCTGAGAAATTTCCTTGTGATCTCTGAATTCCTCTCACAGACCTACAACTTATTCCTCAGGAAGCAGTTTGCTAACCCTCTTTTCGTGGAACCTGCAAAGTCATATTTGGGAGCCAATTCCGGCCCATTGTGGAAAAGCAACTATCCTCAGAGGACAAGTAGAGAATAGCTTTCTTAGAACAACTAGAGAACAGCTTTCTGAGAGATTGATTTCTGATGTGTGGCTTCATCACACAGAGATCCACTCTTCCCTCCTTGGGACAGTTTACTAAGAGTCTTGTCATGGATTCTGCAATGTGATATTTGGGAGCTCATTGAACGTTATGGTGAAAAAGGATATATCCTCAGACAGACACTGGAAAGAAGCCTTCTGAGAAACTGCATTGCGATGTGTGAATGCAACTCACAGAGTTATACGTTTCTCTTCAGCCAACAGTTGGACAACACAGTTTTCTGGAAATCTGCAGTGGGATAATTCTTAGCGCAGTGAAGCTAATGGTGACAAAGGAAATATGCTCCTATGAAAACTAGAAGGAAGCTTCCTTAGAAACTTCTTGTTGATGTTTGAATTCATCTCACAGAGTTACACTTATGTTTCATGTAGCAGGCCGTTAACACTGTCTTTGAAGAACCTAAGAAAGGTTCCTTTGGATGGCTTTGAGGCCTACGCTGACAAAGCAAATATCATCAGTTCAAAACGAGAGAGAAGCTTTCTGAGAAATTTCTTTGTGATCTGTGAATTCATCTCACAGAGTTACAACTTATTCCTCAGGAAGCAGTTTGCTATCCCTCTTTTCGTGGAATCTGCACAGTCATATTTGGGAGCCAATTCGGGCCCATTGTGTAAAAGCAAGTAACTCACAGAACAACTAGAGAATAGCTTTCTGAGAGATTGTTTTCTGATGTGTTGCTTTGACACACAGAGTGCCACCCATACCATCCTGGAACAGTTTGCTAAGAATCTTGTCGTGGATTCCGCAATGTGATATTTTGGAGCTCATTTTGGGCTATGGTGAAAAAGAGATATCCTCAGACAGACACTGGAAAGAAACCTTCAGAGAAACTGCATTGCGATGAGTGAATGCAACTCACAGAGTTACACGTTTCTCTTCAGCCAACAGTTTGCCAACACAGTTTTCTGGAAGTCTGCAATGGGATATTTCTTAGCGCAGTGAAGCTAATGCTGACAAAGGAAATATCCTCCTATGAAAACTAGAAAGAAGCTTCCTTAGAAACTTCTTGTTGATGTGTGAATTGATCTCACAGAGTTACACTTATGTTTCATGGAACAGGCCATTAACCCTGTCTTTGAAGAACCTAAGAAAGGTTACTTTGGAAGGCTTTGAGGCCTAGGCTGATAAAGGAAATATCATCAGTTATAATCGAGAGAGAAGCTTTCTGAGACATTTCTTTGTGATCTCTGAATACATCTAACAGAGTCATAACTTATTCCACGGGAAGCAGTTTGCTAACACTCTTTTCGTGGAAACTGCACATTGATATTTGGCAGCCAATTCGGGCCCATAGTGAAAATGGAAGAATCCTCAGAGAACAGCTAGAGAATAGGTTTCTGAGAGATTGCATTCTGACGTTTGTCTTCATCACACAGAGTTCCCCCCTTCCCTTCCTGGAACAGTTCACTAAGAGTCTTGTCGTGGATTCTGCAATGTGATATTTGGGAGCTCAGTGAGGCCTATGGTGATAAAGGATATATCCTCAGACAGACACTGGAAAGAAGCCTTCTGAGAAACTGCATTGCAATGTGTGAATGCAACTCACAGAGTTACACGTTTCTCTTCAGCCAACAGTTTGCCAACACAGTTTTCTGGAAATCTGCAATGGGATACTTCTTAGCGCAGTGAACCTAATGGTTACAAAGGAAATATCCCCCTATGAAAACTAAAGGAAGCTTCCTTAGAAACTTCTTGTTGATGTGTGAATTCATCTCACAGAGTTACACTTATGTTTCCTGGAGCAGGCCATTAACACTGTATTGGAAAAACATAAGAAAGGTTATTTTGGATGGCTTTGAGGCCTACGCTAATAAAGGAATTATCATCAGTTCAAAACGAGGGAGAAGCAGTCTGAGAAATTTTTTGTTCATCTGTGAATTCATCTCACAGAGTTACAACTTATTCCTCAAGAAGCAGTTTGCTAACCCTCTTTTCGTGGAAACTGCACAGTGATATTTGGGAGGCAATACGGGCCCATTGTGAAAAAGCAAGTATACTCAGAGAACAACTAGAGAATAGCTTCCTGAGAGATTGCTTTCTGATGTGTGGCTTCATCACACAGAGTTCCACCCTTCCCTTCCTGGAACACTTTGCTAAGAGTCTTGTCGTTGATTCTGCAATGTGATATTTGGGAGCTCATGGAGGGCTATGGTGAAAAAGGGTATATCCTCAGAGAGACACTGGAAAGCAGCCTTCTGAGAAACTGCTTTGCGAAGTGTGAATGCAACTCCCAGAGTTACTCGTTTCTCTTCAGCCAACAGTTTGCCAACACAGTTTTCTGGAAGTCTGCAATGGGATACTTCTTTGCACAGTGAAGCTAATGTTGACAAAGGAAATATCCTCCAATGAAAACAAGATGGATGCTTCCTTAGAAACTTCTTGATGATGTGTGAATTCATCTGACAGAGCTACACTTATGTTTCATGGAGCAGGTCATTAACACTCTATTGGAAGAAACTAAAAATGTTACTTTGGGTGGCTTTGAGGCCAATGCTGATAAAGGAAATATCATCAGTTCAAAACGAGAGAGAAGCTTTATGAGAAATTTCTTTGTGATCTGTGAATTCATCTCACAGAGGTACAACTTATTCCTCAGGAAGCAGTTTGCTAACCCTCTTTTCGTGGAACGTGCACAGTGATATTTGGGAGCCAATTCGGGCCAATTGTGAAAAAGCAAGTATCCCCAGAGAACAACTAGAGAATAGCTTTTTGAGAGACTGCTTTCTGATGTGTGGCTTCATCATAGAGTTGCACCCCTCCCTTCTTGGAACAGTTTGCTAAGAGTCTTGTCGTGGATTCTGCATTGTGATACTTGCGAGCTCATTGAGGGCTATGGTGAAAAAGGAAGTATCCTCAGACAGACACTGGAAAGAAGCCTTCTGAGAAACTGCATTGCGACGTGTGAATGAAACTCACAGAGTTTCACGTTTCTCTTCAGCCAATAGTTTCCCAAACAGTTTTCTGGAAATGTGCAATGGCATATTTCAGAGCGCAGTGAAGCTAATGTCGACAAAGGAAATATCCTCCTACGAAAAGTAGAAGGAAGCTTCCTTAGAAACTTCTTGTTCATCTGTGAATTCATCTCACAGAGTTACACTTATGTTTCATGGAGGAGGCCTTTAACTCTGTCTTTCAAGAAACTAAGAAAAGTTACTTTGGATGGCTTTGAGGCCTGCGCTGATAAAGGAAATATCATCAGTTCAAAATGAGAGAGAAGCTTTCTGAGAAATTTCTTGTGATCTGTGAATTCATCTCACGTAGTTACAACGTATTCCTCAGGAATCAGTTTGCTAAACCGCTTTTCGTGGAACATGCACAGTGATATTTGGGAGCAATTCGGGCCCATTGTGAAAAAGGAAGTATCCTCAGACAACAAATAGAGAATAGCTTTTTGAGAGATTGCTTTCTGATGTGTGGCTTCATCACACAGAGGTCCACCCTTCCCTTCTTGGAACAGTTTGCTAAGAGTCTTGTCGTGGATTCTGCAATGTGATAATTGAGAGCTCATTGAGGCCTTTGGTGAAAAAGAATATATCCTCAGACAGACACAGAAAAGAAGTTTTCTGAGAAACTGCATTGCGATGTGTGAATGCAACTCACAGAGTTACACATTTCTCTTCAACCAATAGTTTGCCAACACAGTTTTCTGGAAATCTGCATTGGGATATTTCTTATCGCAGTGAAGCTAATGGTGACAAAGGAAATATCCTCCTATGAAAAGTAGAAGGAAGCTTCCTTAGAGACTTCTTGTTGAAGTGTGAACTCATCTCACAGAGTTACACTTATGTTTCATGGAACAGGCCATTAATACTCTATTGCAAGAACCAAAGAAAGGTTACTTTGGATGGCTTAGAGGCCTACACTGATAAAGGAAATATCATTAGTTCAGTACGAGAGAGAAGCTTTCTGAGAAATTTCTTTGTGATCTCTGAATTCATCTCACAGAGTTACAACTTATTCCACAGGAAGCAGTTTGCTAACCCTCTTTTTGTGGAACCTGCACAGTGATATTTGGGAGCCAATTCGGTTCCATTGTGGAAAAGCAAGTATCCTCTGAGAACAACAAGAGAATAGCTTTCTGAGAGATTGCTTTCTGATGTTTGGCTTCATCACACAGAATTCCACCCTTCCCTTCTTGGAACAGTTTGCTAAGAGTCTTGTCGTGGATTCTGCAATGGAATATTTGGGAGCTAATTGAGAGCTATAGTGAAAAAGGATATATCCTCAGACAGACACTGGAAGGAAGCCTTCTGAGAAACTGCATTGCGATGTGTGAATGCATCTCACAGAGTTTCACGTTTCTCTTCATCCAAGAGTTTGCCAACACAGTTTTCTGGTAATCTGCAATGGGATATTTCTTAGCGCAGTGAAGCTAATGGTGAAAAAGGAATTATCCTCCTATGAAAACTAGAAGGAAGCTTCCTTAGAAACTTCTTGTTGATGTGTGAATTCATCTCACAGAGTGACACTTATGTTTCATGGAGCAGGCCATTAACTCTGTCTTTGAAGAACCTAAGAAAAGTTACTTTGGATGTCTTTGAGGCCTACGCTGATAAAGGAAATATCATCAGTTCAAAACGAGAGAGAAGCTTTCTGAGAAATTTCTTAGTGATGTGTGAATTCATGTCACAGAGTTACAACTTATTCCGCAGGAAGCAGTTTGCTAACCCTCTTTTCGTGGAACCTGCACAGTGATATTTGGGAGCCAATTCGGTCCCGTTGTGAAAAAGCAAGTATCCTCAGACAACAACTAGCGAATAACTTTCTGAGAGATTGTTTTCTGATGTGCGCCTTCATCACACAGAGTTCCACCCTGCCCTTCTTGGAACAGTTTGCTAAGAGTCTTGTCGTGGATTCTGCAATGTGATAATTGAGAGCTCATTGAGGCCTATGGTGAAAAGGATATATCTTCAGACAGACACTGGAAAGAAGCCTTCTGAGTAACTGCATTGCGATATATGAATGCAACTCACAGAGTTACACTTTTCTCTTCAGCCAAGAGTTTGCCAACGCAGTTTACTGGAAATCTTGAATGGGATATTTCTTAGCGCAGTGAAGCTAATGGTGACAAAGGAAATATCCTCCCATGAAAACTAGAAGGAAGCTTCCTTAGAAACTTCTTGCTGATGTGTGAATTCATCTCACAAAGTTACACTTATGTTTCATGGATAAGGCCATTAACACTGTCTTTGAAGAAACTAAGAAAGGTTACTTTGGATGGCTTTGAGACCTAGGATGATAATGGAAATATCATTGGTTCAAAACGATAGAGAAGCTTTCTGAGAAATTTCTGTGTGATCTGTGAATTCATCTCACAAAGTTACAACTTATTCCTCAGGAAGCAGTTTCCTAACCCTCTTTTCGTGGATCCTGCACAGTCATATTTGGGAGCCAATTCGGTCCGATTTTGAAAAGGCAAGTATCCTCAGAGAACAACTAGAGAATAGCTTTTTGAGAGATTGCTTTCTCATGTGTGGCTTCATCACACAGATTTCCACGCTTCCCTTCTTGAAACAGTTTGTAGAATCTTGTCGTGGATTCTACAATGTGATATTCGGGCGCTCATTGAGGCTTACGGTGAAAAAGGATATATCCTCAGACAGACACTGGAAGAAGCCTTCCGAGAAACTGCATTGAGATCTGTGAATTCAACTCACAGAGTTACACGTTTTTCTTCAGCCAACAGTTTGCCAACACAGTTTTCTGGAAATCTGCATTGGGATAATTCTTAGCGCAGTGAAGCTAATGGTGACAAAGGAAATATCCTCCTATGAAAACTAGAAGGAAGCTTCCTTAGAAACTTCTTGTTGATGTGTGAATTCATCTCACAGAGTTACACTTAT
>NW_022298119.1:8820-10721 GCF_002776525.5 Piliocolobus tephrosceles
GTGGCTTGGAGGCCTACAATGATAAAGGTAATGTCATCTGTTCAAAACGAGAGAGAAGCTTCCTGAGAAATTTCTTTGTAATCTGTGAATTCAACTCACGGAGTTACAACTTATTTCTCAGCAAGCAGTTTGCTAACCCTCTTTTCGGGGAAAGTGCACAGTGATATTTGTGAGCCAATTCGGGCCCTTTGTGAAAAAGCAAGTAACCTCAGAGAACAATTTTAGAATAGCTTTCTGAGAGATTGCTATCTGATGTGTGGCTTCATCACACATAGTTCCACCGTTCCCTTCCTGGAACAATTTGCTAAGAGTCTTGTCGTGGATTCTGCAATGTGATATTTGAGAGCTCATTGAGGGCTATGGTGAAAAAGCATATATCCTCAGACAGACACTGGAAAGAAGCCTTCTGAGAAACTGCATTGCGATGTGTGAATGCAACTCACAGAGTTACACTTTTCTCTTCAGCCAACAGTTTGCCAACACAGTTTTCTGGAAATCTGCAATGGGATATCTCTTAGCGTAGTGATGCTAATGGTGACAAAGGAAATATCCTCCTATGAAAAGTAGAAGGAAGCTTCCGTAGAAACTTCTTGTTGATGTGTTAATTCATCTCACTGAGTTTCACTTATGTTTCATGGAGCAGGCCGTTAACACTCTATTGGAATTACCTAAGTAAGGTTACTTTGGAAGGCTTTGAGGCCTAGGCTGATAAAGGTAATATCATCTGTTAAAATCGAGAGAGAAACTTTCTGAGAAATTTCTTTGTGATCTGTGAATTCATCTCACAGAGTTACAACTTACTCCTCTGGAAGCAGTTTGCTGACCCTCCTTTCATGGAACCTGCACAGTGATATTTGGGAAGCAATTCGGGTCCTTTGTGAAAAAGCAATTATCCTCAGAGAACAACTAGAGAATAGCTTTCTGAGAGATAGCTTTCTGATGTGTGGCTTCATCACACAGTGTTCCACCTTCCCTTCTTCGAACAGTTTTCTAAGATACTTGTCGTGGATTCTGCAATGTGCTATTTGATAGCTCATTGCGGCCTATGGTGAAAAAGGATATATCCTCAGACAGACACTGGAAAGAAGCCTTCTGAGAAACTGCATTGCGATGTGTGAATGCAACTGACAGAGTTACCCGGTTCTCTTCAGCCAACAGTTTGCCAACACAGTTTTCTGGAAATTTGCAATGGGATATTTCTCTGCGTAGTGAAGCTAATGGTGACAAAGGAAATATCCTCCTATGAAAACGAGAAAGAAGCTTCCTTAGAAACTTCTTGTTGATGTGTGAATTCATGTCACAGAGTTACACTTATGTTTCATGGAGCAGGCCATTAACACTCTATTGAAAGAACCTAAGAAAGGTTACTTTGGATGGCTTTGAGGCCTACGCTGATAAAGGAAATATCATCAGTTCAGTACGAGAGAGAAGCTTTCTGAGAAATTTCTTTGTGATCTCTGAATTCATCTCACAGAACTACAACTTATTATTCAGGAAGCAGTTTACAAACGCTCTTTTCGTGCAACATGCACAGTGATATTTGGGAGGCAATTCGGGCCCATTGTGAAAAAGCAAGTATCTTCAGAGAAAAACTGGAGAATAGCTCCTGAGAAACTGCTTTCTGATGTGTGGCTTCATCACACCGAATTCCACCGTTCCCTTCTTGGAACAGTTTGCTGAGTGTCTTGTCGTGGATCCAGCAATGTGATATTTGGGAGCTCATTGAGGCCTATGGTGAAAAAGAATATATCCTCAGACAGACACTGGAAAGAAGCCTTCTGAGGAACTGCACTGCGATGTGTGAATGCAACTCACAGAGTTACACGTTTCTCTTCAGCCAACAGTTTGCCAACACACTGTTCTGGAAATCTGCAATGGGATATTTCTTAGTGCATTGAAGC
>NW_022298119.1:10821-11937 GCF_002776525.5 Piliocolobus tephrosceles
TAGAAACATCTTGTTGATGTGTGAATTCATCTCACAGAGTTACACTTCTGTTTCATGGAGCAGGCCATTAACACTCTATTGGAAGAACCTACGAAAGGTTACTTTGGATGGGTTTGAGGCCTACGCTGATAAAGGAAATATCATCAGTTCAAAACGAGAGAGAAACTTTCTGAGAAATTTCCTTGTGATCCGTGAATTCATCTCACAGAGTTACAACTTATTCCTCAGGAAGCAGTTTGGTAACCTCCTTTCTTGGAACGTGCACAGTGATATTTGGGAGCCAATTCTGGCCCATTGTGAAAAAGGAGGTATCCTCAGAGAAGAACTAGTGAGAGCTGTCTGAGAGATTGATTTCGGATGTGTGGCCTCATCACACAGAGTTCCACCCTTCCCTTCTTGGAACAGTTTGCTAAGAGTTTTGTCGTGGAATCTGCAGTGTGATATTTGGGAGCTCATTGAGGCCTATGTTGAAAAAGGATATATCCTCAGACAGACACTGGAAATAAGCCTTCTGAGGAATTTCACTGCGATGTGTGAATGCAACTCACAGAGTTGCAAGTTTATCTTCAGCCAACACTTGCCAACCCAGTTTTCTGGAAATCTGCAATGGGATAATTTTATCGCTGTGAATATAATGGTGACAAAGGAAATATCCTGCTATGAAAACTAGAAGGAAGCATCCTTAGAAACTTATTGTTGATGTGTGAATTCATCTCATAGACTTACACCTCTGTTTCATGGAGCAGGCCATTAACACTCTATTGGAAGAACCTAAGTAAGGTTATTTTTGATGGGTTTGAGGCCTACGCTGATAAAGGAAATATCATCAGTGCAAAACGAGAGAGAAGCTTTCTGTAAATTTTTTTCTGATCTCTGAATTCATCTCACAGAGTTACAACTTTTTCCTCAGGAACAGTTTGCTAACCCTCCTTTCGTGGAACCTGCCCAGTGATGTTTGGGAGGCTATTCGGGCCCATTGTGAAAAAGCAAATATCCTCAGAGAACAACTAGAGAACAGCTTTCTGAGAGATTGCTTTTTGTTGTGTGACTTCTTCACACAGAGTTCCATGATACCCTTCTTTCAACAGATTGCTAACAGAATTTTTCTGGACTCTG
>NW_022298120.1:0-347 GCF_002776525.5 Piliocolobus tephrosceles
ACGTGCCAGGCCCACTCCAGTGCCAGGCCAGCTCCTGTGAACCCTGGTTTCAGGCTGACCCCCAGGGGTTGAAGCTTCAGGTCTAAAACATAGCTCATAACCTGAGAAAGATTAACATGACCAAGTAGGGAAAAAGAGTTGTAACCCAACTATATGATTGTGTGAATGTTATCTGAATATGAGACTGTATAAATCAGTAGATAAATGCACAGTGGTGAGATTATTTTGATCTTTGAGATTTAATTTCTTTAGTGCTGCCTAGAAAATGTCAATTGACATTCTATTTATATTTTACTATAATATTCCATGAATTACATGTAAGCCACCTGAAATCCTTTGTGAATGAA
>NW_022298120.1:447-2633 GCF_002776525.5 Piliocolobus tephrosceles
AGACATTCATGATCATCTTTTCAAAAAAAATTGTTGTTTGTGATTTAAGTTATCAGTTTAAAATACATTATTATGACTTTAAGATGTTTTATGCAATTGCAATGGTGACCACAAGAAAAATATCTATAGAATAAACACAAAGATAAATGAGAAGGGAATCAAAACATGTTACTACGAAAGTTGGGCTGGGAGCAGTGGCTCACACCTGTGATGCCAGCAGTTTGTGAGGCTGAGGCTGGCGGATCACTTGAGGTCGGGGGTTCAAGACCAGCCTGACCAACATGGAGAAACACCATCTCTACTAAAATTACAAAATTAGTTGGGTGTGGTGGCGCATGCCTGTAATCCCAGCTACTTGAAAGACTGAGACAGGAGAATTGCTTGAATCAGGGAGGTGGAGGTTGGGGTGAGCTGAGATGGCACCATTGCACTCCAGCCTGGGCAAGAAGAGTGGAACTCCATCTCAAAAAATGAAACAAAACAACAAAACATGTCACTACTAAAATCAACACAATATAAAGGAAGGCAATGAGAAGAAAGGAGGAACAAATAAAGTTACAGAACACACTTAAAGTTAACAGAAGTGTAGTAGTAATTTCTGGTCTATGCGCTATTGCCTTACCTGTCCTTTTGTAAATGGCTTATTTCACTTAGCATAACGTCCTTGAGGTTCATTTACATTGTAGTATGTGACAGGGTTTCCTTCTTTTTTTAAGGCTCCATAATATTCGATCACATGTACATAACACATTTTCTTTATCCACTTATTTGTTAATCAACATTTGGGTTGCTTTTACTTCTTAGTTCTTGTAAATAATGTTGCAGTGAACATCAGTGTGAAAATATTTTGTCTAGATCATGCTTTTAATGTGTGTATATACGAAGAAGAGGGATTGCTAGATAATATGGTAATTCTATATTTAAGGAACCTCATTATTGTTTCCGAAAATGGCTGCACCATTTTAGGAAATTTCCACCAACAGTGCACAAAAATTAAAATTTTCCACACCAATACTTTTTATTTTCTGTTGTTTTGATAGTGGCCATCCTAATGGAGCTGAGGCTATGATATCTCATTGTGGTTTTTATTTGCTTTTAGTTTATGATTAATGATGTTGAACATTTTTTCATAGGCTTGTTGGTCATTTGTATATCTTCATTGGGCAACTGTGTATTGAAGTCTTTTGGTCATTTTTTAATTGGTTATTTTTGTTGTTTTTGTTGCCGTTGAGTTGTAGAAGCTACTCACATATTCTGAATATTGATCCTTTATCATACACAGGATTTGCAAATATTTTCTCCCTTTCTGTAGATTGCCTTTTCACTCTATTTACTATTTTGTGTGATAGAGTTTTTAAGTTTGATGTAGTCTTATTTGTCTATTTTTGTTTTGGCTGCCTGTGTTTTTCATACCTTTCCCAAGAAATCATTCCCAAATCTAATGGTCTGATGTTTTCCCCATTTTTTTTTTTTTTTCCTTAGAGTTTGATAGTTTTAGGTCTTACGTTTACGTTTTTAATTCACTTTCAGGTAACTTTTGTATATGGTATTAGGTAAGAGTCTAAATGTATTCTTTTTCATATGGAGATCCAACTATCTCAAAACCATTTTTTTCACAAAAAGACTGACAGTTCCCCGTTAGGTAGTCTTGGTCCCTTGTCAAAGATCCTTTGGCTGTATATGTAAGGGTTTATTTCTAGGTGCTCTGTTTTGTTCCATTGACGTCTTTATTGGTCTATATGCCAATGACACACTACCTTGATTATAGTATGTTTTGAAATTAGGAAATGTAAGAATTCCAAATTCATTAGTATTTTTTAGTACTATTTTGGATATGTGGGTCTCTTGAAATTGAAATTTCCTGTAAGTTTTGGTGCTACTTTCTATTTCTTATAAAAATTGCCAGATGGGTGTGGTGGCTCAAGCCTCTAATCCCAGCACTTTCGGATTAGAGGCAGGCAGATCATGAGGTCAGGAGATCGAGATGATCCTGTCCAACATGGTAAAATCCCGTCTGTACTAAAATGCAAAAATTAGCTGGGCATGGTGGTATGTGCCTATAGTCCCAGCTACTCAGGAGGCTGAGGCAAGAGAATTGCTTGAACCTGGGAGGTGGTGGTTACAGAGAGCTGAGATCATGCCACTGCACTCCAGCCTGGCAATAGAGCAAGACTCCATCTCAAAAA
>NW_022298120.1:2733-6223 GCF_002776525.5 Piliocolobus tephrosceles
CTGTAGTTAACTAGGTACTATAGACATTTTAACAATATAAAGTCTTTCAATGTATAAACACAGAATGGCTTTCTACTTATGTGTACTTCTGGTTTCTTTTAGCAATGTTAGGAATGTACTTTAATAGCATTTTTAACCAAATTTGAATTTTTATTTTTAGTAATTACTAATAGTCAAGGACTATTATCATTTTGTTATTTGTTTTCTGTATATTTTGTGGATTTTTTACGCCTCCTTTCTCACTGCTCTTTGTGTATATTCGATATAAATTTTCTTTTTGGTTACAATTGCAAAAAACTTCTTAACGTTATGACAGCGTATTTTAAACTGATAACTTTTTTTTTTCCCAAACACAACAATAATGGAAGACTGCCAAAGCCATTTATTGATAGTTAAATAGTTTCCATTCCTTCCAGGTTGTCAGTCATCTCCTTACCTCTTTTTTCCCTGTTTAGTTCACAGAGAATTTGAGGTAAGATACAGGTAATACACTGACTATTATAGTAAAATATAAATAGAACATCAATTAACATTTTTTTTTTTAAAACGTGGTGGTGCACGCCTGTAGCCCAAGCTACCAGCAACCTGCTAAACGTTACTAGAGAAGTTAAATCTCAACAAGGGTCACAACAGTTTTAGCACTGTGTATTTATCTACTGATCTATGTAATCACACATGTTTTTAGGCAACATTCACCCAATTATATGATTGGATTATAGCCCTCTTTCCTCTACTTGGATACTTTTATCTTCTCCAGATGTAAGATACATTTTCAGTCATTTGTTTATTCAACACATTAAAATAATTATGATATGCCAGGAACTGTACGGGTTACTATAGATATAGTAATAAGAGCAACAGTTGTCTCGCCTTTTATAAGCTTAGATTGTATTGGAGAAGGAGAAAATAAAAACCAAATGAATACACTATTGAAAAAAAAAGAAGAATGCAGTAAAGTGTTATTGTAGACACAGTTCTTTCGGTAAGCTGGTAAAAGGGCTATTTTGAGGAAATATTTATGCTGAGACTTAAGGAAACAGGTAAATATACAGAGCAATAGTATGGGAGGCTTAGGGAATGCAAACTGCAAAGGCCCTAAGACACACAGAAAAAGAAATGTATCAAGGCCATGAAGCACAGAAAGACAAATATCATATGTTTTCGTTCATATGTGGGAGCTAAAAAGGTGGATCACATGAAGATAGAGAGTAGATGGGTGGTTACCAGAAGCCAGAAAGGGTAGTGGGGAGGGAGAGCATTGAATAGAAGTTGACTAAAGGTACAAATATATGGTTTGGCAGAAGAAATAACACCTATTGTTAGATAAATTGAGTGACTATAGTTATTTATTGCAGATTTCAAAATAGCCAAAGAGGAAGAATTTGAATCTTTCCAGCCTAAAGATAAAGATTTAAGGTGATGATCTTTCACTAATATGATCTTTCAAATTATACAAATAAATTATTTCATGTATCCAAAAACTATGTACATGTATTATGCACCCATAAAAATAAATTTTAAAAAGAGACAAAAGGGAGTTTTAGTGATTCCTGGTTATAGAAGGAGATGAGAAAATGAAAAGGGAAAAATCAGAGTGATAGGGAGGGCAAGATTTATAGGGTCTTATGGGCCAAGAAAGTGTTTTGAAGTTTATGACAGTGATGAAAAACCTCAGACATATTTTATATAAGATAAAAATATCTAATTTCCTTTTGAAAACTATTACTATTGTGGCTGTGTGAGAACTGCAGAATGTTGAAGACCACTTTCATGGAATTTATAGTTGCTATATAATGGAAAATTTTGTTTAACTCAAGGGAAATTCAAATAAAAATTAATTTCATATTCTATCTGCACAAAAACAAATTACATATTGAATTTACAGTTCTGTGTAGTTGGTAATGAAATGCAGGTTGATTTGTTTCTTCTTTTTGCTCCTGCATGTTATAAAGATCATGTAATGAACATGTACCATTTTGACAGTGAGTCATTTTCTCTATCAAGCCAATAGAAAACAAAAAAGATCAGAAGCTGCTCTCCTTATTTCATACAAATCAATTTTAAAACAACAATGATCAGAAAGGACAAAGAAGGACATTACCTAATAATAACAGGTTTTATTCAATAAGAAGACTTAACTATCGTAAATATATATGTAACCAACACAGCGGCACATAGATTCATAAAATAAGTTCTTAGAAACCTGTGAACAGGCTTAGATAACCACACAATAGTGGGAGACCTCAACACCCCATGGACAATATTCGACAGATCACTGAGGAAGAGAAAGAAGAAAATCTGGAACTTAAACTCAATCTTGACCAAGTGATCCTAACAGACGTCTACAGAGTACTCCACCCACCAACCACAAGTTGGTATTCTCATCTATACATGGCACATACTCTAAAATCAACAACGTGCTTGGCCGTAAGGCAATTCTCAACAAATTCCAAAGAACTGAAATCATACCAACCACACTCTCAGATCACAGAGCAGTAAAAACAAATTAATACCAAGAAGATCTCTCAGAATCATACAATTACACAGAAATTAAATGTGCTTCTCCTGAATGACTTTAGGGTACACAATGAAATTAAGACAGAAATTAAAAAAGAATGGAACTAATGAAAAGAAAGATGTAACATAGCAGAATCTCTGGAACACAGCTAAAGCAGTGTTAACAGGAAAGTTTATGGCACTAAAAGTCCACATCAAAAAGTTAGAAAGATCTCAAATTAGCAATCTAACATTATATCTAGGAAACCTGGGGGGAAAAAAGAGCAAACCAACCCCAAAGCTAGCGGAAGAAAAGAAATAGCCAAAATCAGGACTGAACTCAACAAAATTAAGAAATGAAAAGTCACACAAAGATCAATGAAACCAACATTTGGTTCTTTTTTTGAGAGAGAGAGTTTCACTTTTGTTGCCCAGACTGGAGTACAATGGAGCAATCTTGGCTCACCACAACCTCTCTCTCCCAAGTTCAAGCGATTCTCCTGCCTCAGCCTCCTGAGTAGCTGGGATTACAGGTGCCAACCACCACGCTCCGCTAATTTTTTGTATTTTTAGTAGAGACAGGGTGTCACCACGTTGGCCAGTCTGGTCGCAAACTCCTGACCTCAGGTGATCCACCCGCCTCGGCCTCCCAAAGTGCTAGGATTAAAGGAATGAGCCACTGTGCCCAGCCAATGACATACATGACCTATCACCCCTGTCCAAGTTGGTTCTTAAAGATTGATAGACTGCTAGTGAGACTAATAAAGAAAAAAATATCCAAAGAAACACAGTCATAAATGACAAAAGGGACATTACCACCAACTCTACATAAATATAAAAACCCTCAGACGCTATTATGAACAATTCTATGCACACAAACTAGAAAACCTTGAAGAAATGGATATATTCCTGCAAACATACACCCTCCCAAGATGCAACCAGGAAGGAACTGAATCCCTGAATGAGCCAATAATGAGTTCCAAAATTAAATCAG
>NW_022298121.1:0-1242 GCF_002776525.5 Piliocolobus tephrosceles
GCACAAGCTTCAGTAACCGACTCGATCAACTGGAAGAAAGAGTATCAACGATGGAGGATCAAATGAATGAAATGAAGCGAGAAGAGAAACCAAAAGAAAAAAGAAGAAAAAGAAATGAACAAAGCCTGCAAGAAGTATGGGATTATGTAAAAAGACCAAATCTACATCTGATTGGGGTGCCTGAAAGTGAGGGGGAAAATGGAACCGAATTGGAAAACACTCTACAGGATATCATCCAGGAGAACTTCGCCAACCTAGCAGGGCAGGCCAACATTCAAATTCAGGAAATACAGAGAATGCCACAAAGATACTCCTCCAGAAGAGCAACTCCAAGACACAAAATTGCCAGATTCACCAGAGTTGAAATGAAGGAAAAAATCTTAAGGACAGCCAGAGAGAAAGGTCAGGTTACCCACAAAGGGAAGCCCATCAGACTGACAGCAGATCTCTCGGCAGAAACTCTACAAGCCAGAAGAGAGTGGGGGCCAATATTCAACGTTATTAAAGAAAAGAATTTTAAACCCAGAATTTCATATCCAGCCAAACTAAGTTTCATAAGTGAAGGAGAAATAAAATTCTTTACAGATAAGCAAATGCTTAGAGATTTTGTCACCACCAGGCCTGCCTTAGAAGAGACCCTGAAGGAAGCACTAAACATGGAAAGGAACAACTGGTACCAGCCATTGCAAAAACATGCCAAAATGTAAAGACCATCGAGGCTAGGAAGAAACTGCATCAACTAATGAGCAAAATAACCAGTTAATATCATAATGGCAGGATCAAGTTCACACATAACAATATTAACCTTAAATGTAAATGGACTAAATGCTCCAATTAAAAGACACAGACTGGCAAATTGGATAAAGAGTCAAGACCCATCAGTCTGCTGTCTTCAGGAGACCCATCTCACATGCAGAGACATACATAGGCTCAAAATAAAGGGATGGAGGAAGATCTACCAAGCAAATGGAGAACAAAAAAAAGCAGGGGTTGCAATCCTAGTCTCTGATAAAACAGACTTTCAACCATCAAAGATCAAAAGAGACAAAGAAGGCCATTACATAATGGTAAAGGGATCAATTCAACAGGAAGAGCTAACTATCCTAAATATATATGCACCCAATACAGGAGCACCCAGATTCATAAAGCAAGTCCTTAGAGACTTACAAAGAGACTTAGACTCCCATACAATAAGAATGGGAGACTTCAACACTCCACTGTCAACATTAGACAGATCAACGA
>NW_022298124.1:0-2434 GCF_002776525.5 Piliocolobus tephrosceles
GGCTCACAATCATGGTGGAAGGCAAGGAGGAGCAAGTCACATCTTACATGGATGGCAGCAGGAAAAACCAGAGAATGAGCAGAAAAACTGTTTTTAAAACTAAGTGATCTCATGAGACTCATTCACTACAATAAGAACAGTGCAAGAAACATCCACCCCCATAATTGAATTATCTCCCACATGGGATTGTGGGAGTTACAATTCAAGATGAAGTTTGGGTGGGGACAAAGACAAACCATGTCATTAATAAATTTTATATATATGTGTGTATATATATATATATATATAATAACTTATATTTGGTCATCATACTTTAAATGACAGTGAAATAGGTCAGTGGTAAAAAAAACTGTGTTCACTAGCATATTTTATTTTAAAAAAAACTGATCTGAATACGTTGAAGATTTAAGGATAAAATAACAATAATTTATTATTTATTATAATTTATTTATTTCCTTATTAACTGCCAGGGAACGTAGGCAATAACTTAAAAATGAATGATAATGAAAGCATGACACAACAAAAACTTTGGGATATGGCTGATGAATTACTCAGAGGAAATTTAGTGTTAAATTAACGTATTACAAAATAAACACTAAAATCCAATTTTCACATGAGAAAAAGGAAAAAGGAAGAAACACATAAGCACAAGATATAACAACATGATTGACATTTAAAACTCAAATAAATGTATTTTTTTAAAAAGAGACTACCAAAAAAAATTATTGACATAAGTGAAAGCTGGTTATTTGTAAAAAAGCAATATTACTAAAATGCAGAAAAGTGCTTATTTCTGTTGAAAAATAAAATGATGAAATAAACAACAGCAAAACATAAAAATAGATAGTCATATTTTTTGATACTATGTGATCAAATAATTAAAAGAATGTACAAATTTACATCATGTATTTGAAACTCTAAACTTAACATATGATCCCCTGGTGAAATGTTATTTAACAATACTGATTTAAATGAAGTAATAAAGAAAAAACAAAGAATAAACTTTAAAGGTGGTCAAATGCTGTTGTGATAGACAGAAAAATTGCACACCAAAGACGTTCACCTCCTACTCCCTGGAGCCTGTGAATATGTTACATCACATGTCAAAGACAAGTTATAGTACCAGATAGAAATAAGGTTTCTAATCAGATGACTTTTAAAATTGAAAGATTCTAATGAACTATCTAAGTGGGATCAATATAACTGTAAGTCTTTAAATGTGGAAGGAGGAGGAACAAAAGTTGATGGCTAGAGTGAAGGCTAGAATGGTTAGAATGACAATGAGAAAATTATACAAACTATTCTTGCCTTGAGGAAGGAAGAGTGCCACGAAGGGAAAATGCAGGCAGCCTGAAGAGTTGGGGAATATAAGGAAACTGATGTTCACTGATGTGTTTTGGCTGTGCCCCCACCCAAACCTCATCCTGAATTGTAATTCCCATCATCCGCACATATTGTGGGAGGGACATAGTGAGAGGCCATTGAATCATGGAGGCAGTTACCTCCATACTGTTCTCATGATAGTGAATGAGTTCTTATGATTTCTGATGGTTTTGTAAGAGGCTTTCCCCCCACCTTCATTCTGCACTTCTCCTTACTGCTGCCATGTGAAAAAGGGTGTGTTTGTTTCCCCTTCTACCATGATTGTAAGGTTGCAGAGACCTCCCCAACCCTGTGGTACTGTGAGTCAATTAAACCTCTTACCTTTACAAATTCCCCCATCTCTGATATGTCTTTATAAGCAGCATGAGAACGGACTAATACGCTCCTCTAGAAGCTACAAGAGAAATGCAACTCTTGATTTTAACACAAAGTTATTTCAAGCCATCAAGTTATCAAAATTCATTAAAGCAGCAATGGGAAACTAATGCAACCCATAACAAATGCACCAGTTCCATACAGTTAGGATGTAAATCCTATCATACTTCAAGGGATGGTTAAAGACTGTTTATATAACTTGTTCTAAAGCCCAGGAAAAGCTGGCTAGCATCGTGTAGTATTCTAAAAGGATATTTTATAGAGTGATTGTGACATAAAAAGCTAACATAGTTGACAGAATGAGAGGGAAAGAAAAAAAGGAACCAGATGCAGTAGGGAAAAGAAATAGAAAGATGAAGAGAAAGAAAAACTATCAGCCAAGCACATGAATAATATAGTTGAAAAAAATAACACACTAAACATGGTTTACAAGGAAGTGTAAAACATTTTAATATTCAGGACTTTATTAATGAAATTCATGGCATAGGGAAATTAAATAATTTTTTCACATAAAATATTTTTATAACATCACACATTTCTGAGATTAGATAAAAAAAAGTTGTTAGACTCAAAAGAAAATGCCAGCATTAAGGAATACATGGTAATTTTTAAAAAGTAATCTCCAGCAACCATTATAATGCTGATATGTTAGAAAATTTCCACTGAATTCTACAAC
>NW_022298125.1:0-3973 GCF_002776525.5 Piliocolobus tephrosceles
AGAAAAAAAAAAAAAAAAAAAAAAAAAAAAAAAAAAAAAACACGAAACGACATGTTAGTGCACCATTATTAATGCAGAAAAGAAAAAATATTTATAACACTGTTGCAAAAAAAACATTAAAAAAAAAAACAAGAAATAAGAAAAACAGTTATGATAATAATAGCGATGACGATGATCATAAAAGTAGTAATTATAATAACAATGGTAATGATAGAAAAAAGAAAAAAAAAAATGCAAAAAAAAAATTATTTAATGACAGTGAACAAGAAGATCAAAAACAGCGAAATTTATATTCGGACGTAGATTCATTGTATGAAATTTCGCTAGTAGGTGAAATGGATATAAATATCGATTCAGAAAATGATATAAGTAAAAAATTAACTAATAGTAGTCAAACTGTTATAACAGACGACCTAAGTATTAATTGTAATAAATTCAACAACAAGGAAAAGCACATAAACAAGAGCATGGACAAAAGTATGGGCAAAAATGTGGACAAAAACGTGGACAAAAACGTGGACAAAAACGTGGACAAAAACGTGGACAAAAATATGGACAAAAATATGGACAAAAATATGGACAAAAATATGGACACAAATATGGACAAAAATATGGACAAAAATATGGACAAAAATATGGACAAAAACATAGACAAGCAAACGTTTATTGATACTTATTTTAATCGTGATTATTTAAGTAGTACCATTTTAAATAACAGAAGCCTGAACGATACTCACTCAAGCGATTTAAATAAAATAAAACATAATAATAAAATGTTAAATATTAGTAATAAGATACCATTTTGCGAGTATAATACAAATGATATACTGAAAAAGAAACAACCAGAGGTAGTCTTATCATGTGACAGTGTAAAACAATTACAAAAAATTGAAACACATAATAATTATATAATTTCTAAAAATTTATATCATTCTAATTTTTATTATAATGATGAAAGTAATATAAAATGTGAGCAATATAAGGTTAAACAACATGATGATAAAAGTTTAACCAACTATTTTAAATTAAAAAAAGAAAATGGGAACGTTAATGCAAATGTTGATGGGAATGTTAGTGCGAATGTTAATACGAATGTTAATGCAAATGCAAACACCAATGCAAATGCAAACACCAATGCAAATGCAAACACCAATACAAATGCAAACACCAATACAAGTGCAAACACCAATGCAAATGCAAACACCAATACAAATGCAAACACCAATGCAAAGGCTATGGTTTACTCTTTGAATGAAAAAAAAAAAACTAACAACGGACAGAATAGTCATGAAATTGATAATAATTATAGTAGTGTATGTTCCGACAAGCATGGCATAACATATTATTCTGGCTATGCAAAAAACGAAACAGCACAAGACGAAACTTTATATAATAAACAATACCATTTAAAAAAAAAACTAGAACTAGAAGAGCAAACTAAACTCTTAAGTAATTTGTTAAATGTAAAAAATAAACAGAATAACGAATTAAAAAAATTATTACAAATCCAAAATAATGAAATGAATATAATTAAAAACAAATTAAAAAATAATTTTTACGATGAAAAAGGAAATAAAGACGAAAATAAATGGAAGAATACACAAATTTATAAAAAATTAATAACAGCTGCTCCATCTACTCGCGTTGAATTTATTTTAAAGAGAGATAAAAAAAATAGGTATCCTGATGTTTCACAGTATGGTGATGCTGCTCCGTATGGTGATGCTACTCCGTATGGTGATGCTGCTCCGTATGGTGATGCTGCTCAATATGCTGATGCTGCTCCATATGCTGATGCTGTTCCGTATGCTGATGCTGTTCCGTATGCTGATGCTGCTCCATATGTTGATGCTGCTCCGTATGTTGATGCTGCTCCATATGTTGATGCTGCTCCATATGTTGATGTTGCACAGTATGGTGATGCTGTTCCGTATGGTGATGCTGCTCCGTATGCTGGTGCTGCTCCGTATGTTGATGCTGCTCCGTATGCTGATACTTCTGAGTATCCTGGTACAAATGAGCACGCCAGTACTAATAAACATGTTGGAACTAATACGAACGATGGAGCAAATATATACAACCGGGCAAATACATACAACCAGGCAAATACATACAACCGGGCAAATACATACGATCGGGCAAATATTAATTATAAAACAATCAATCCATATACATCAAATGATGCGAGCAATAAATATAACTATTATGATTACTACACTAATAACGCAACCGTATTAAAAAAAAAGAACCAAGAAACGGATAATAACATGTTAAAATATACTACTCCTACTAGTAGTAGTAATGGTATATATCCTAGTAAATATGTAATTAGGGTTACTGATGAAAATAATAATAACACATATTTTAAAAAAGTTAATGAAAATATGTTAAAATCTGGAAATAAAAACTATAAATTCGTTCATGATAATTATAAAAATACAAAGGTAGAAAAAAATAGAATACCTTTTATTGTTAATAAATGTTGTACTAACAAAAAGACAGTATTAAATAATAAAAACTATGCAAAACATTTTAATAACATTAATAATATAAAAAAAAACAATAATAATTGTTTATATAAATTGAAAATAGCATCTAATTGTAAAACTAGAAATAAATTAATGGAACTTAGGCCGACAAACAATAATGCTAATATTTATTTTAGTCATACGAATAATACCAAATGTAATAAAAAAGGAATTGATAGAAGTATGACAACATTAACTAACAGAACTAATAAAAATAAAATAACAAATATGAATATGTCATATAGTTTAAATATTCCTAATAATATGAAGTTATCACATTCATTACCACAGAATTGGTCACATACTGTAATGAATAATGCTTATGTTAGTGACAAAAGTGATGACAAAAAAATTTTTAGTCCAAGTTACAAATCGAATAAAAATAAAACGGATCCACCTGCTTTTTCATCTAGTTCAAAATTAGATGAGTTCAAAAAAACAGAAAGTTTTATATCGAGAAACCCTTATTTGTCATTATCTTGTTATTATACGAAATCAGATAATAAAATTTTAAATCCTTTAGATTCTTACCGACTTAACATGGATTGTTACAACATTGCTACTGATAGTATTTCTAGTAGATACGCAAGTAGTATTAGGGGTAGTGCTCTTAATAGGTCGTCGTATAATAGTGGTCTTATTAGGAATGCAAGCAAAATGGTTTCGAAAAACATGACTTCGAACAACATGACTTCGAAAAATATAACTTCGAACAACATGACTTCGAAAAATATAACTTCAAAAAATATGACTTCGAAAAATATGAACATGTACAATGGTAATGCCGTCATTAGTCACCTTGTTGGTGGTCCTATTAATAATTTTCTCAGCAATCCAATGGGCGGTGTGTATAATATAACTATTCCACAAACGACTAAAAGCCAATTTCTCAAAACAGACGGTCAAAACAGACGGAGCTCATTATGTTATCCTTTAAATAAACTATCTTATAAAAAAAAAGATAATACAGAAAATATAAAACAAAAATGTAGGTGTAGCAGTGTATTTTCTAAAATAGTTTCTTATGTAAAAAATAATAGTTTCTGTCGTGAGAAAGAATGTGATAGGGTGTTAAAACCAAATAAATCAATTCACTCAGATTTTAAAAATAAAAAAAAAGAGATAATTAATAGTAATAATTACAACAGGTCAAAAAGTTTAGGTTATTTTACCGATGCATATCGAGCGAATCAACGAGTTAACAATGATTTCTTAATTCCATTGCAAAACAAACAAAACCAAACAATTAACCAACAGAACTACAGAATTAACCAGCAAGATCAAACAATTAACCAACAAGACCAAACAACTAACAAACAGAACTACAGAACCAACCAACAAGACCAAACAATTAACCAACAGAACTACAGAATTAACCAGCAAGATCAAACAATTAACAAACAGAACTACAGAACCAACCAACAAGACCAAACAATTAACCAACA
>NW_022298127.1:0-1032 GCF_002776525.5 Piliocolobus tephrosceles
GCAATGACAAAAAAAATAATAAAAATAAAATTTTAGCTACTATTAAACAAGAAAATGATTTAATTAAGAGTATTAAAAAAAATAACCTCCGCATAAATATCAACAAAATTGAAAAAACTGAAAAAATTGAAAAAACTGAAAAAATTGAAAAAACTGAAAAAATTGAAAAAATTGAAAAAATTGAAAAAATTGAAAAAATTGACAAAATTGACAAAATTGACAAAATTGACAAAATTGACAAAATTGACAATAATAAAATGCTTGAAAAAAAAAATGATATAAACCATATACATGTTAAGTCACATGATATAAAAAGTGATGACAATAATAATAGTGGTAATAAAAATATTTATATTGAAAATAGTTATAACGAATATTGTTTACACAAACCAAAACAAAAGGTAAAATATACGAATAAAATAATAACAATAAATAAACAAAACATTGATTTAAAACATGATCATGGAGAGTGGGGCTACCAAAAAAAAAATAAAGAATTCAAACAAAGCAACAAAAGTGTAAGTGACAAAAACTGTGTAAATGACAAAAACTGTGTAAATGACAAAAACTGTGTAAATGAAAAATTGTGTCAAATTATAAAAAAAGTACCAATTGTTAAAAAAAACGTTAGTAGCAAAATGGAAAATGGGATTATAAAAACGTCGTCAGTGGCATACAACAAAATAAACTCAACAATAAAAAATAAGCAAAAAAATACGACCTTATCAATTGAAGAAATAAATAAAAAACAAAAAGAACTTATTAGTGTAATAAAACCCACAAGCCTAGTAACACAAAACAAATTAGAAAAATTACGAAAAAGTAGCAAATGTAATATTACAAATAAACACGTAAATAATAATCAAAAAAAAAACAGTCTATTATATAGAAATGTAGGAACCATAAAAGTAGTACATAACTGTTATCCAAACGTAGATAAAAAAGCAATTAATTATATAAAGAATGTAGACCCTTATCAAAGAAAGACAATAAACAAGGTTATACACGATAAATTCATAGATCAAAAAAAAA
>NW_022298128.1:0-1978 GCF_002776525.5 Piliocolobus tephrosceles
AAAAAAAAATAAATAAATAAATAAAAAATAAAACCAGATTATAACATATTGGGTATAATATCAGTTGTCGTATCACGTAACGTATTATGCGAGTTGACATATTGCATTTTATATAAATTAATGAAAATATAACATAGGAAATTGTTTAGTAATTGTTCTAAACATTTGTGTTAAAGATATATACATGTTATAATTTTCTTACTATTATGCGTAGGATATGTAAAGGATTCAAATCTAAGTGAATATAATTTTTTTGAATTAGTCTGAAATTATAACCTGTCTGACAATATATGTCCATACTTACAAATGCATGTGTATCCCATGCGCATAAATAGCAAGGTTGATATATATGTGTTTGTGTTCTGAAATTATTAAAATAAGAAAAATTAAAAAGAGTGTTATAATTATTTTTATTATTTTTATGTATAGTAAAAAAATAGTTACATTTATTATTGTTTATATTTAAAATGGATATTTTATATAGATTATGTGATTTATTTTGATATTCAAAAGATTTTAAAATATGTGTTAAGGTATTTTTTGTTTTAATTAACATTAAATAGAATTTTGTTTTTTTTATATGTTCCATATGTAAATAATTATTAAAATAATTAAAATTCATTTTATTATTTATGAACAAGTCATAACATATTAAAATTTTATTATATATATAATTAATTGTATGTCTACAATATGGATCAGTATCAACACAGTTATCTTCAGATATAAATAATAATAATTTTAATATATATAAAAAATTGGTTAAATATTCTTTTATTTTTTCAAACGTTTGCATTTTTTCTAAACAATAAATTATATACGTATAAATTAATTCTATTTTATTATTAAAATGTTTTTTTAACATAACAATAATAATATTATTATTTAGTATTTTACATATATTTATTATTTTAATTAAATTGTTCAAATTTTTATACATATTTACAAGAAAAAAATTAATAAAATAATCTAACATATTTTGAAATTCATTAATACATTTTTTCAAATCTTTAGTACTATATTCTTGTAATAATAATAAAATATTAATTGGGTATTCTTTTTTTATGTATATAGAATATACATCTCTCAGTAATAAATTATAAATTTCCTCAGAACTATAAGTTTTTTTTTGTTTATAACAAAAAGAAGATATATTATAATTCAATTCAAACTTGTTATATTTATGTAAATAAAGTTTAGCTTTTAATAGTTGTTTACAATCATTACATATATTCTCTTCTTCAATTGGTATTATTAACTTTTCTTTTTTTTTTTAAATGCTGTTTTGATTTGCTTAAGTACATAGTTTTACTTAATTGGGTGACGTTTTTTAGTGTGTCACCATATATGTCTTTATTTATGTCGTTATTTATACCTCCAATAAGATCTCCATCACTATTAACAGTACAGGTACTATAATTATTTGTTGTGATAAATTGTGTAAGTAAGTAATCAGACTGATTAGTCAGATTATTACTATGATTCTTATATTCAAGTGGTTTATTTTGAGTTATAGATTTTTTTTTTTTTCTATGATATTTTCTTTAACAATATTGTTATCTGTTATATGATTATATTTATCTATTTTTATGTTATTATTTCCTTTTTTAAAATTAATTATATTTATGTTAGAATAGGAATGATTGTTTAGGTTATTTGTTTGTTGTATCTCTGTTTTGGTTGGTTTAGTAGTATCATTAATGTATTTAATTAACCCGTTTTTTCCTAAATGATTTACACATTTTCTTTCATACCATTTACTTTTTTCGTCGTTTCCATTTTGTTTTTCTTTCAACATACTTTCCGAATCGGTAAAATAATTAAATTTATTCAAATTATTAAATGAATTATGAAAAATGGTATTTTTTTCTTCGTTTGACAGTTGTATATCACTTTCCATAAGGTAATTAGTATTTATATAATTAACATCGGTAGTGGTTTGGGTTCTAACATCGGTAGTGGTTTGGGTTCTAACATC
>NW_022298131.1:729-1224 GCF_002776525.5 Piliocolobus tephrosceles
AAAAAAAAAAAAAATAAAATAAAAAAAATAAAAAATGAATAAATCCATAAATAAATCAATAAAAAAAAATGGATAAATAAATAAATAAATAAATCAACCAATCAACCAGTCAACCGAGAAAAAATAACATTTAATAATAATAAAGCAATACAACTGTATATTTTTTTTTAAAAATAAAAAGGAACAATATTAATACAAAATCATTAAATTCATAAAATAAAAAAATACAGGATATAATAAAAAAAAAAAAAAAAAGTATTAATTACAATGTCTTATATTGTATATAAAAACTTATATAATATACCTATTTTAGTATGTTTACATCATTCAACAAGCTTCTTCAGCTTTTGTTTGTTTACTTTTATATTTGTTGACCTTATAGTAGGAATTTATATAAAGAATGTAACTTCCTAAACACATTAATAAAATTTTCGAAGTTATAATGTATAATGTTAGTTTCAGTCCCCAATGTTGATCTTTACAATTCGTGCTTAA
>NW_022298133.1:0-5402 GCF_002776525.5 Piliocolobus tephrosceles
AATTGAAACTAGAAAACACAAAGAAATTCTTTATAATTAAATTATGACTATATACTTCTACACAATATTTTACATCTAAAAAAAGATGTGTTGTATGTGTATATATATGTGTGTGTGTATATGTGTGTGTGTGTGTATCTCCTGCAATTGCATTATACATCAGATTAACTTGAGTTTTATATCTCCTATTCCCATGAAAGTGACATTTATATTATAAATTATAGAAGGAGATTTGTTGCTATATAAAGTAACTCTATATATTTTGACAAATTATATTTTAAGTATTTGTGGTTGTAAGGGATCCAAGCAAACATTGTTATTGTGCAGAATTTACCTGAGAATAAAATGCATTGGGATAGTTCTGTGGGAGTCTTTGACTTCCAAGACCCTAAACTAGTAGATGAGCTGAAGGGGAGATAGAGTGGGTCAACTAGTTCTTAAGCCTTCCTAGTATTTCTGTCCATTGAGTACTGAAGAAAAGGGGCACATTTCATAAAATGATTAAGACCCAGTGAAAACTATTCTCTTGTATGTTAAAATATAATCTAAACATTAAAAGAGGATGTTATTTCTTTTCTCAGTGCTCTTTATGCAGTAGGTGCTAAGAGATGTAGCTAACAAAGAAAATTATTGTAAATCTTCATTGTCCCTATTTATCTAATGTCTGTTCTGGCCCTAGGAACTACAGTGTGAATCAGTCTCCCTACCATTATTTTGGGAACCACCATTTAACACTGTTGCAGTTTTCTTGGAGCCAGACCAAATAGAAAGAATTCTTTTTTCAGAGAAGAGGTGCATGAGAACATGGAATGAGAACTCCTTAGGATAAATTGTAGCTGGCTGAAAAACAAAGTGATACAGATTTCTGTCACTAAAGAGGATTCTTGACAAGTGAACACCTGTCTCATAGTAAGTGTTCATCTTTTATCTCTGTACACCTGCTAGAAAGTGTCTTTCTAACCCCTTTTGTTCTGACATGGTAGGAGTCAGGATAGTGTACTCTCATGCTTTTTAATCTTTCTTTCCATTTGCTACTCTTCATCTTTTCTGGCTAAATTATATTTTGTGCAAAATGGCCAATTAATATTTCATCCAACATTTCAAGTCCTGTTTAATATTTTAAGCATCTGTGCTTCTAAGTTTCTTATGTAAGGACAATTCTTTTCAGTAGCTATTAATAAGTAGTAATTAGCCAGAAGGTAGCACACTTGGTATGAACATTGAGTGATAATTAAGTCCCTGATCTTAGTCTTAACGTGTGAATGTGTAACCATTCAAAATGTTTAAGGTGGACAATGAAGCACATGGACCCACTACTAACAGTGGAAAAATGGAGATGAAAGGGTGATAAAGAACTGCAATGTCAACACCTGATTCTGAGGGTATTACTGAGAAGCTTTAGCTAGAGATGTGGAACCAAATGAGAAAGTAGGAACATGATATTTGGTGGTGCAATGAACATAAGAAACATGCAAACAGAAGTAAAGCCTTAAGAAAAATATTTTTTTCCAATGGGCAACAGGATTCTGTGAAAGAATAAACTTGACTGATACTTTCTATCACAGATGTCCTTGACCTGAGATCAATAGAGAACTGGAAATGATTGAAAGCTCTGTAAGGTACTTCTGGTATTTTCACCACTTCAGAAATCCTAACAAAGTATGCCCTTAGCCATGAGAAGTTTATACACACTAACTATAATCCCAAGTGTTTTTTCTTGCTTTAGAGGCACGTTAGTATGATATGGAAATGCAGCTCATATGGCTATCATTTTAGTAGACTAGTGATGGCAGAAAGTAATGTAAGAGGTAGTATACCTTTCAAAAATACATTCTCCTTCTCCCTACCACATTCACGGGAGGCTTATGCTACCCAGGCCTTTGATTTTAGATTCAGCATTGGGAACTGTTTAGTTCAGGGACGCCACAAGATAGACACAGGGTCTTAAAAATGAGTTTATACAGTTTGATGTTTTCCTTGCATCTTTGCTGTTAACATGAGGAAAATGTACATTCTCTAGCCTGCTGTTGAAATACACTTTTGGAGTAGAACTTGCTCCAAACAGGTCTTTAAAGCCACTTAGCTTTACCCACCTCAAACACCAGCCAACACACAAACACTCAAGGAAAAGCAATCCTTATTGTATAATACTGAGATATTATTTATTTATTTTTTGCATTGTTTTTGACAGCTGCACCCAGTGAGTGCTAAGAAATTAAGCCAGAAAATTTGACAAAGCCTAAGTTATTTGATAGATAAATAGTAAGTTGTTTTGAAAGACTTTTAGGAAGACTCCAAATTCCCATTTAGATAGGTCATTTCACTGAATCTGGGGAACATACATTCTGAATCGGGATGGTGGCAGAAGTTTAAAGATGACAGTGATAGAGGAAAGGGAATGTATATATAAATTCAATACAAATTATGTATTTGTATCATGAATTTGTATACACAAATTCAATACCAATTATTCTTAACATAATAGGTATTTGACAGCTATTTGCAAGTACAGAGGTATTACCTCTCAGCTCCAAATTTATTGTCTATTACATGCTCTGTGATAATAAAAATGGACACTCTAGAACGTTTCTTCTTTATAGCAGGAAAGAAATCTTCTGCTATAGAAAGGAAAATATTTCTCCTCCTGGTTTGTGTGTGCTTCTTGTGCCCTTTTCTTCCTCCTGCTATACAGATTCAATCCATATTATGCAGTTTCTCGGTAACTTGGCAGCCTCATTTCTGGCCTGGTTACCACCACATCACAGTTCTCTTAGGAAGGACGTAGTGCACCCCAGGCCTTTTGTTGTTCATTCTGTGAACAGGCTCCTCCTTCCTTAATTCCCTCTACGCGCTCATTCATATGCCTAGTCTACCTGCATCCCTCGGGTATATCAGGAATCACCTGACACAGACAGAGCCCCACACCACTCAGCCATTTAGAAATCCCTGGGTGTGCACTTTCTCTGTGGACCTTTCCACAAGGCTTTGTCATCTCTGCCCCATAGTGTTGTCACCCGCTTGAAAATCCCAGCCACAATTTTTACCAATCTATACCCTGAACAGGTATTTTCTGCTTACCTGGCAATTGTAAACCAACTTTGGCCAAGTTCAACCCAGAGAATTCCTCCATCATCTGGTGAATTGCCACCATACCTACTCCATTAATGTCTGAAACACAATATTGGGAAGAAAATTCCACTTCCAAGTTTGTCTCTTCTTGCGATTCTCTCTTTCAGACCTAGGGTATTTTTAAAATAATTATGCTTACCTTTTATTCTTCTGATATAATTGATAATTCTTTATGTTAAATTTTACCATTTAAAATTAATGTGTAGTTTATTTATCCTGATTGAATTCTAATTGATACAGATCATTGCTTAATTAATTGTAGAAATTAAGAATAATGTCAAGGAGGATTCTAAGATGTGGAATCGTTGACTGATAATACATGAAGTAGTAGCAAGTAGGAAAAGAAAATCAATTCCAGTTTAAATCTGGATAATGGGAAACACTTGGAGAGCATTCCGAGGTAATTGGCCATCAGGCAGCGAGATAATGTAACTAAAGTTTGATGTAGAGAGGACAGATAGGAGATATAAATTACTGAGTCATCAGCATTCAAGAGCAAGTCAAAATTACAAGAGTGGAAGTGATCACCTAAACGAAGTATGATGCATGATAAAAGCAGAAACTCCAGGACAGAAATCTGGGGAACTCTGGTATTTAATAACTTCTAAGAAAAATATAGAAGTAGCCATGAGAGGAAATTAGATATTTCCTCAAGTACGCAGTGATTAGTGATGCCAAATATTAGAGAACACTGTATTAATATGAAGTATGAAGAAACATCCATTGAATTTGGCAATTCAATTACATTAAAAGATTTTTAGTTCTTTTTCTAGAATAGGAGCTAAACTCTCATGAGTTGGGAAGAAAATGTCAGGTGAGATGACAGAGACCTCCAGGGTATGTTGTTCTTTGTAAAGTTTAAATGAAAAGAGAAAGAGAGAAAACATTATCTTCCAGGGCACATGGCACAGAAGGACAAGAAGGACTGAATTTTTAGGGTGAGAGAGCTACAAGCATGTTAACAAAGGAAAAGTAGTTAGAGGGAGAAATTTTCAGATAAAAGATACAGTAGTAATCAATAGAACCCAATCTCCAGGGAACAGAAGGTGGGGTTAAGAGCACCTGTGGAAGGTTTAGCTTTGAAAAGAATGTGATACCTAATCCTTTGAAATTGGAGGCATGGGCAGTGTTTTTGATGTAAAAAAATATATAATATGGGGTAGTAGATATCAGATAATTCTATGCTTAATGATTTAAATATTCTGGATGTAAAGTCATCTGTTGAGATTGATGAAGTTAGGAGAAAGGTAAGGCTCTTTGGAGGAATTAGAAATAAAGTATGTTGTGGAGCTTAGGTTAGAAATGTGTGACTCAATAATATGTAATAAGAACAATCAGTGGCATGTGTAGGTATAGTGCTTGTGTTACTATGTGTGTGTCTCTATGTTTCCAACCAGTACTCATCTGCTCATGTACATCAGTAATATACCTTTGTTTTGGCCAAATGGTTTTCCATAAATATTTTCCCCAGCCATCCTTTTAACTGGGAGTAGATGAAAGAGACTATGTTAATGCATAAGTAATCTTGTAGTAGAATTCTACACAGTACTGAAAGTCAGTTGCAAATCTCTATCTTTGGGTAACTTTAGAATCAACAGAGAACAAAGGAAAGAGCACGGGCTTGGTAATAAGAAAGTCCTGGATTACACTCCTGACTCTTCCTCTTTCAAGTTGTAGGGTATTGTTTCCTTCTGATCTTGGCTCAACCAGGTAATAAATATTGAAGTTATTCTTAAATGTGTACATTTCTACTACATATCTAGGCGGACTCTCTAGAAGTCTTTTTTTTTGTGTGTATGTGTGTCTATCTGAGTTTTCTAATGTCTAAAATTAGGATAATTCTTACTCCAAAAAGTTGTTTCCAAGATCAAATGAACTAATTTATATATATACATATATACACACATACATATTAAAGACAGAGAGAGGACTACCTTAGAAACCTGAAAGAAGCACATGTAAATACAAAAGCTCAAGTTCAGCTTGGGTACTTTGGGATTTTCTTTTTTTTTTTTTTTTTTAGTATTTAGGATATCCATCATCTTTTTTTTTTTTTTTTTTTTTTTAATTTTAAGTTCTAGGGTACATGTGCATAACGTACAGGTTTGTTACATATGTATACATGTGCCATGTTGGTGTGCTGCACCCATCAACTCGTCAGCACCCATCAATTCATCATTTATATCAGGTATAACTCCCCAATGCAATCCCTCCCCCCTCCCCCCTCCCCATGATAGGCCCCATTGTGTGATGTTCCCCTTCCCGAGTCCAAG
>NW_022298134.1:0-689 GCF_002776525.5 Piliocolobus tephrosceles
CCTCTTCTCTCAGAACCCTCTTCCTTCAGTATCCCCTCCCCAAAGGACTCCCTTCCCTCAGGACTCTTCCCTCAGGACTTTCTTCCCTCAAGACCCTCTCCCCTCTGGATCCTCTCCCCTCTGGATCCTCTCCCCTCATCACCCACTTTCTCCCGTGAGGATTCTCTCCCTCAAGACCCTCTTCCTTCAGTATTTTCTCCCCTCAGGACCTTCTCCATCAGAACCCTCTCCCTTTAGAACCCTCTCCCCCAGGGCCTTCATCCCTCAGGACGCCCTTCCCTCAGGACCTTTTCTTCTCTGGACCCTCTGCCCCCACGACCCCCTCTCTCCCCTGTAGAACGTCTCCCCTCAGGACCTTCACCCTCAGGACCTTCTCTCCTCAAGACCCATTCCCCTCAGGAACCTCTTCTCTCAGAACCCTCTTCCATCAGGATCCCGTCCCCAAAGGACTCCCTTCCCTCTGGACTCTCTTCCCTCAGGACCCTCTCCCCTCCCGATCCTCTCCCCTCTTGACCGACTTTCTCCCCTCAGGATTCTCTCCCTCAGGCCCTCTTCCTTCAGTATCCTCTCCCCTCAGGACATTCTCCATCAGAACCCTCTCCCCTTAGAACTCTCTCCCCTCAAGACTGCCTTCCCTCAGATCCCTCTCCCTTCAGAACCCTCTTCCCTCAGGACCCTCTTTCTTGAGG
>NW_022298134.1:699-1893 GCF_002776525.5 Piliocolobus tephrosceles
TCCCTCAGGAACCTCTTCCCATAGAACCCTCTTCCCTCAGGACCCTCATCCCTCAGGATCCTCTCCCCTCAAAACCCTCTTCCCTCATAAACCTTTCCCTAAGGACCCACTTCTCTCAGGATCCTCTCACCTGAAGAACCTCTCCCCTCAGGACCTTTGCCCTCAGGACCCTCTTCCCTCAAGACCCTCTCCCCTCAGGACCCTCTCCCCTCACAGCCCTCTTCCCGCAGGACTGCCTTCCCTCAAGACCCTCTTTTCTCAGGATCCTCTTCCCTCATAATCCTCTTCCCTCAAGACTGCCTTCTCTCAGACCCCTCTTCCCTCATAACCCTCTTCCCTCAGGATCCTCTTCCCTGAAAACCCTCCCCCCTCAGGATTCTCTCCCCTCAGGACCTTCTTCCATGAGGACCCACTTTCCTGAGGAACCTCTTCCCTGAAGAGTCTTTCCCCTCAGGACCCTCCCACCTCAGGTCCCTCTCCCCTAAGGACCCTCTCCCCTTAGGACCCTCTCCTCTCTGGACCCTCTCCCCTCAGGACCTACCCTCTCCCCTCAGAACCCTCTCCCCTCAGGACCACCTTCCCTTAGGACCCTCTCCCCTCAGAATCCTCTTCTCTCAGGACCCTCTTCCCTCAGGACCTGCTCCCCTCAATACCCTCTTCCTTCAGAACCCTTTCCCTAAGGACCTTCTTCCCTCAGGACCCTCTCCCCTCAGAACCCTCTTCCTTCAGGACCCTCTTCCCTCAGGACCTTCTCCTCTCTGGACCCTCTCCCCCCAACAACCCCTTCTGTCCGCTGTAGAACCTCTCCCCTCAAGACCTTCACCCTTGGGACCCTCTCTCCTCAAGACTCACTCCCCTCAGGAAGCTCTTCTCTCAGAACCCTCTTTTGTCAGGACCCACTCCCCTCAAAACCCTCTTCCCTCAGAACCCTTTCCCTCAGGACCCTCTGCCTTCATGACCCCCTCCCCTCCGGACCCTCTCCCCTCATAACCCACTTTCTCCCCTGAGGATTCTGTCCTTCAGCACCCTCTTCCTTCAGTATCCTCTCCCCTCAGGACCTTCCCCATCAGGACCCTCTCCACTTAGAACCCTCTCTCCTCAAGACCGCCTTCCCTCAGGACCCTCTCCTCTCAGGACCCTCTTCCTTCAGGACCCGCTTCCCTCAGGTCCCTCTCCCCTCAGGTCCCTCTCCCC
>NW_022298134.1:1993-5030 GCF_002776525.5 Piliocolobus tephrosceles
CCTCTTCCCTCAGGGCCCTCTGCCCTCAAAACTCTCTTCCCTAAGAACTTTTTTTCTAGGAATTCTTACCTCAGAATCCTCTCCCCTCAGGACCCTCTGCCCCAAAGAAACTCACCCCCTAGTACCTTCCGCCTCAAGACTCTCTCCCCTCAGGAAGCTCTTCTCTCAGGACCTTTTTCCCTGAAAACCCTCCCCCTTCAGAATCGTCTTCCCTCAGGACCTTCTACCCTGAGGACCTTCTTCCCTTAGGACCCTCTTTCCTGAGGAACCTCTTCCCTGAGGAGCCTTTCCCCTCAAGACCCTCCCACTTCAGGTTTCTCTCCCTTAAGGATTCTCTCCTCTCAGGACCTTCTCTCCTCAGGACCGCCTTCCCTCAGGACTATCTTCCCTGAGGACCCTCTCCCCTCAGGACCCTCTTCCCTCAGAACCCTTTCCCTAAGGACTCTCTTCCCTGAGGACCTTCTTCTCTGAAAACCCTCCCCGCTCAGGACCCTCTTTTCTAAGGACCTTCTTCCCTGAGGACCCTCTCAGGACCATATCCCCTCAGTACCCTCCTCTCTTGTGACCCTCTCCCCTCGTGGCCCTCTTCCCTAAGGACACGCTCTATGCAGAACTCTTTCCCCTCACCACCTACCCTATTCCCTCAGGACCCTCTTCCCTGAAAACCCTCTTCCCTCAGGACTCTTCCCTGAGGAACTTCATCCCTGAGCACCCTCTCCTCTCAGGACCCTCCCACCTCAGGCCCCTATTCCCTAGGGATCCTCTCTCAGGACCCTCTAGCCTCTGAACCCTCTCACCTCATGACCCACTTTCTCCCCTGACGATTCTCTCCCTCAGAGAATAGGAAGATACTCTTCCTTCAGTATCTTCTCTCCTCAGGACCTTCCCCGTCAGGACCCTCTCCCCTTAGAACCCTCTCCCCTCAAGACCACCTTCCTTCAGGTCCCTCTCCCTTAGGACCCTCTCTCATAAAAATTCTCTTCCCTCAGAACTTTTCTTCTAAGGACCCTCTTACCTCAGAACCCTTGCCCCTGAGAACCCTCTGCCCGGAAGAACCTCACCCCCCAGGACCTTCCCCCTCAAGACCCTATCCCCTCAGGAAGCTCTTCTCTCACTAACCTATTCCCTGAAAACCCTTCCCCCTCAGGACCCTCTTCCCTCAGGACCCTCTTTCCTGAGGAACGTCTTCCCTGAGGAGCCTTTCCCCTCAAGACCCTCCCACCTCAGGTCCCTCTCCCCTAACGACCCTCTCTCCTCAGGACCGCCTTCCCTCAGGACTCTCTCCCCTTAGAACCCTCTCCCCTCAAGACTGCCTTCCCTCAGGATCCTCTCCCCTCAGGACTGTCTTCCCTCAGGACCCCCTTCCCTCAGGTCCCTCTGCCTTCAGGATCCTCTGCCCTCAAAACTCTCTTCTCTCAGAACTTTTGTCTAAGGACCATCTTACCTCAGAACCCTCTCCCCTCAGGACCCACTGCCTGGAAGAACCTCACCCCCCAGGACCTTCCCCCACAAGACCCTCTCCCCTCAGGAAGCTCTTCTCTCAGGACCCTCTTCCCTGAAAGCCCTCCCTCCTCAGAATCCTCTTCCCTCAGGACCCTCTTTCCTGAGGAAACTCTTCCCTGAGAAGACTTTCCCCTCAAGACTCTCCCACTTCAGGTTTCTCTCCCCTAAGGACCCTCTCCTCTGAGGACCCTCTCTCCTCAGGACCCTCTTCCCACAGAACCCTTTCCCTAAGGACCCTCTTCCCTGAGGACCTTCTTCTCTGCAAACCCTCCCCCTTCAGGACCCTCTTTTCTAAAGACCTTCTTCCTTGAGGACCCTCTCTCCTCAGGACCATATCCCCTCAGTACCCTCCTCTCTCATGACCCTCTCCCCTTGTGACCCTCTTCCCCAAGGACATTCTCTATGCAGAACCCTTTCCCCTCACCACCTACCCTATTCCCTCAGGACCCTCTCCCCTGAAAACCCTCTTCCCTCAGGACCCTCTTCCCTGAGGGACCTCGTCCCTGAGGACCCTTTCCACTCAGGACCCTCCCACCTCAGGTCCCTCTCCCCTAAGGATCTTCTCTCCTCAGGACTCTCTTCCATCAGGACTCCTGTCCCTCAGGACCCTCTCCCCTCAGGACCCTCTCCCCGCAAGACCCTCTTCCCTCAGGATCCCCTTCTCTCAGGACCCTCTTTCCTCAGGACCTAAGGTCTTCCCTGAGGACCTTCTCCCCTCAGGACCATCCCACCTCAGGACCATCTCTCCTCAGGACCCTCTTCCCTTAGGACTGTCTTGCCTTAGGACCCTCCCCCTCTGGACCCTCTCCCCTCACGATCCACTCTCTCCTCTGTAGAAACTCTCCCCTCAGGAACTTCACCCTCAGGACCCTCTCTCTTCAAGGCCCTCTCCCCTCAGGAACCTCTTCTCTCAGAACCCTCTTCCCTGAGAATCCTGTTCCCTAAAAACCCTCCCCACTCAAGATCCTCTTCCCTCAGGACCTCCTTCCCTGAGGACCCTCTCCCCTAAGGACCCTCTTCCCTGAGGACCCTTTCCCCTCAGAACTATCTTCTCTCAGGACCTTCTTCCCTCAGGACCCTCTCTCCTCCGGACCCTCTCCCCTCACGACCCACTCTCTTCCCTGTAGAACCTCTCCCCTTAGGACCTTCACCCTCAGGACCCTCTGTCTTCAAGACTCTCTCCCCTCAGGAACCTCTTCTCTCAGAGCCCTCTTCCCTGAGGACCCTGTTCCCTAAAAAGCTTCCTCTCTCAGGACCCTCTTCCCTCAAGACCTTCTTCCAGGAGGATCCTCTTACCTCAGGACTGTCTATCCTAAGGACCCTTTCCCCTCAGAACCCTCTCTTCTCCCCTCAGGACCATCTTCCCTCAGAACCCTCTTCTCTGAGGAGCCGGTACCCTTAGGACCCTCTCCCCTCCGGACCCTCTCTTCACAGGACCATCCCACCTCTGGACCATCTCCCCTCAGGACCCTCTCCCCTTAGGACTGTCTTCCCTCAGGACCCTTTACCCTCAGAACACTCTCCCCTCCAGACC
>NW_022298135.1:0-10747 GCF_002776525.5 Piliocolobus tephrosceles
AAGTAAAAATTAAAAAGACTTGGTAAGCATAGGCACAGAGGGGAAAAAAAGTAAAAATCAATCCATAAATAAAAAGACTAGTGCCTAGCACGTAAAAATTCATCAGGAATTAATTCCATAATATGAACTCAATTTTGCAAAATTTCAAAGTACATATAACTTTTAACTTACTAGGGTATACATACCAATAATAAATTTGCAACTGTAGCCATGTTTGTCTTCAGTAAATATAACAAAGACTAAACAAGCAGGTACTAAATCATTAAGTGATTATCAGTTAGTATCTTCCATTTTCTTATACTTCTGTATTTTCTATAGATCATCTTTGCAACAAGAAGAAAACAAACTAAATGAAAATGAAATGAATTCTCTCAAAAAGAATTAAATCAAGACAGGAAGAAGGCTCACAAAGTAATACAAAATATATCTTATGGTTTAGGTAAAATTGTTAATAAAAGTACCTTATTTACTCCAAGCTGCACTCTGGCTTTGCCTTTGAGTCAGGTGGCATTTCTTTGCACGATGACCGGTTCTATTGAGTAGGCACTGCTTCATCCCTATAGGAAGAACAAAACCTCTCTAGAACACAGCAGCATTCCTGATTCCCACTTGAGAAGGCCTCGCAAGATGGCATATACCTCAACAGCAGCAGATCAGTGTTAAAACATCTGGAGACAAGGGGAAAAAGTAAAATTGGACCGTTTCCAGAATCTCACAAAAACCAACAAACTGACATTCTAAGTGCCCAACCATGAGCAAATTAGAACCTTAAATAAAGGTCACTCTTAATGCTGATCCTTGCATAGATTCAGCACCAAGTACAATCTCATTTTACTGGTTGACCTCTTTCATTCTTGAAAGTAGGGGCTATGAAAAAAAAAACAAACACTAAAATTTCTTTAAGAGACTCTAGCTTAAATCTAGCTTACATAATCAAAACACTCTATTGAGGGTGAAAATTGAGTATCATAAGAAAATCACCTGTTTCATGAGAAGTTCCATACATAATGCTCTTCTACCCAATATATACCTTAAAGAGAAAAAAGGAAACATACAAAATTATCTCGAGAATTATTCCTGCTTAAACAATTTCTATGTGCCATTACTAACAAAGCAAGCACACAGTAAAGATAAGAAGAGAACTTGCAAGCATGAACATACTTGTTAGGGATATAGGGCTATGAGTAATTTAAAAATTCTAATGGTATTACTCTCATGTAATTGCTCTGAAATTCTAGCCAGTTGTTTTTAATGGCTCTTAGAACAGGATACTTTGACATTTTTATGATGTCAAAAACTAAGAACTTAACCCTAAATATTTCAAAGAATAGGGGCAGAAGAACCTGTTTCCTTAAATGGCATTTGAGTATTCTTTACAACTGAAACTTTCTCTCCCATCCTGTGATGGCCAAGAGTTTTTCCTCTGACAACAGCACTGATCTTACCGTATCCAAAATATAAACATCTGCATCGTTTCATGGTTGGAATTGTTTTTATCCATTCTGTTGTGAGAATCAAAGGGTTCAGACCATGCAGCTCCTCTCTGGGACTCCTCAGGTCCTTTCTAGGTCTGAAGACTATTCTCTGAACCAAAGTCAACTTCTGGGGGTGTACCAAATCTCCCATTAGAAAATTATTTATATCAAGACGTTTTAACCTTTTAACTCTTTCTCAAACAAAATAATTTCATTTCTCCTTTACTATTACTTTAAATTTCAAAATACACAGATAGCATGCCTGAAATAAAATCAAGGGGATAACAATTTTAGAACACAAACTGTGGTAATTTTGAAAACACAAAAGCTAAGACCACTGATTAGGTCTATGTGGACACCAAGTCCCCCACAACCCGTTCTGTCCTCTGGGGCTCTGCCCAAACATTTCCCTTGCCTGAGATTCCTTCTGCTTCCTACCCTTCTAAATGCTGTATTTCCCCCCCAGAAAACTTGCCAAGACCACTCTCGCCCGCACATCTTCCATTCCAGCTAACCAAAGGCATCCTTGTGTTGACTAAACCGAATTATTTTGCAGAGAAGGCATCTAAAAACTTCTACTGTAGACCATTCACCTTAATAATTGTTCTCATGACATTATTCAATAATAAAATGAGGGCAAGAAGTCCTCTTCACTCCCTTATCCTGGAGAATCCAAGCCAGCGTCTTTCCCACTTGCTTTGCCCAAACCCTAGGACCTTTCAAAGTAACAGTTTAATGGAAGGGAAAGAAAATCTAAAAGAAAAACTCTCCAAAAAATTAAACTCAGGCAAAGAACTATGGGATTAAAAATTTTCATTCTTTATGTATTTCATTTCTGAAACGTAGAAATCTATCTCCCACTGCTTAAATCTGCCACTGGGCTAAGAGAGTATTGTATAGAATGTGCACTCACTGATTTAACAGAATTAGAACATCCAGGCACTCACTGAGATTTTGCTTCCACAACCACTCAAAGGCTAGTGATTAGTTAATGAGTTAACACCACACTTGATCTTCACATTTTGGAAATGCTGACTGTAGACAGGGACTTGTTTTGGGAAAGGAAGTATACAGTAGACATTGTTACCCATTACCCAGCCACCACCACCTTTCCTTTAAAGTATCCCACTCTTCCTTTAAGGTTGCAGAGTCTCAGAAAGTGGGAAGAAAGGAAGTTTTTGCATTTTCAGGTCAAAAGAAAGTACATTTGTACAACCACATAATACCTCTGCAAAGGTTTGTTGAAATCTAAACACAAGACAGAAGTAGTTCTAGCGCCTCCGCCAAAAGTAAGGTGAGTAAACTTTTCCTTAATATACACTTTCAACAGCATCGACACCTAAAAGTGTTCCACTTTACTACTGTACTAAATTAAATTACATTCATTTTGTCAATATGTATTCCAAATTCATACTGCTCTTTGTCTCCAAGGGTTTCCTGCTGAATACTGAGACAGTTGAAGATTACTAGGGGAAAAAATTCTTAATAATTGAAGTAAGGGTCATCTAAAGATAATATGCCACATATACAGACACAGTCATATTTTCAACTTTAAAAAAGTTCAGTTGTGAAAGTTGTACAGCAACCACTATCTTAAGCTTAGCCTCTTCAGGCATTTGATTTATAATCACTGTAAAGAAAAGCCAGTCACAAAATGCCACATTTTGTATGATTCTATTTATATGAAATGCCCAGGATAGGTAAATCTACAGATAGAAATTAGATCAGAGGTTGCCAGGATCAGAGGTTGCCAGGATCAACGGTGGGGGAGATGGGTACAGGAAGTGACTGCTAATGGGCACCAGGTTTCTTTTTGGGGAGATGAAAATGTTCTGAAATTAGGGAGTGGTAATGGTTGTGTAACTCTGAATACACTAAAAACCGCCGAACTGTACGCTTGAAGGGTGAGGCTTATCATACAAAAACTGTATCACAATAAAGCTGTTAGTTTAAAAAACGTTTGGCTATGTCAAGAAACAAAGAAATAGGGTCATAGCTAGAAGATGTGGAATATAAAATACATGGAACAAAACTGCTCAATAATCTATCTAGAATCACACAGTGCTTAAGCTTTACCCTGACTAAAATCATGAGCTTTGTGTTTTATTGATATTTCACATTTTTTACTTCTTCTAAGTCAGCCAATAATTCCTCCTTCTCACTTAATAGTTGACTACAAAGACCAAGACATTTTGATTCTGCCGCCAATGAGCTTTCGCATTTCATTACTCCTTTCATCCCCATGACTACGAAACCAATGTAGGTTCTCCTCACTTCACTCTAAGACAACAGCGTGGCCCTCGACTACTGTCAAGTGCAGTGGCTCACACCTGTAATCCCAGCATTTTGGGAGGCCAAGGCAAGTGGATCACTTGAGGCCAGGCATTCAAGACCAGCCTGGTCAACACAGTGAAACCCTGTCTCTACTCCAACCTAGGTGACAGAGCGAGACTCCGTCTCAAGAAAACAGCAACAACAACAACAACAACAAAAACCCCAAAACAAACCACACACACAAAGAATGAGGAGGAAGTTTGTTTAAAACAAGAAAATCTAAATTTAAGAACATAGACTTTCAATTAAAGAAAAAAAAAAAAAGATGGACTTTGAAGACAAAAAGACAGGGATAAACTTAATATTGCCAAAAAAAGATCAGCGACATCAACACGACCCTGGGGGCCCGTGGACAACTCCTGGCTGCAGGTGCAGAGCGACCTTGCTGGACGCAGGTACCAGGGCTGGCCCCCACAGCCCCAAAGCACCCTGGCCTCCATGGCTGAGCCTGGGGGCTCTTGGAACAGGCTCTGTGCCCAAGCTGGCAGATGTGGGTGCTCTCTGGAACCGTCAGAGAGCTTGTGGTTTATGGTGTAAGGGCTGAGAGCTGGGAGGGGGTTGTGTGTGGGGCTATACTCTGAGGCCACCAGAGGCCTAGAAATGTCATCCTGGGCACGCCGTACCTGTTGTGCGGTCTGAGTCATGCTGCCAGGGCAGAGCATCCAGCTCCCAGCCTGGGAGTGCTGAGAACCAAATCCACTGCAGAGGAGGGGTGAGAGTCAGGGTCCCAGCTCCTCTATCTGTCGGCAATCCAGTGATGATCCAGGATAAAACCTTAGAGTCCCAAACACACGGTCAACCCACAACACACCTCACAGGCCAGGTGGGGACACACGGCCCTGTCCCTCCCTCCCAGGTACCATCATAGCTGCCAGCGTGTGACTGAAGGCAGGGTCCCTGGTCCCCGCTGAAGCACTACCACAGGCTAGCAGGCTCACGCACCTTGGCCTGTTGCTCCTAGAGGTCGCCTCTGCTATTCAGCCAAGGGGACCACAGTGCCTGCTATCCCGGCTGAGCTCTGCCCAGCAAGCCCACCTACCTCCCCTGTCATGGACTCTCCCTCTTCTGCTTTTCCGAGCAGGAAGGGCCCAGCCTCACCTATACAACCTGCAACCCCAACAAGCTGAGGCTCCCCTCTTAGACTTATAAGTCTATAGCCAGTGGAATCTTCTGCCGGCCCTCCCTGTCTCCCCCAGGGTCCCTTCAGAGGGTCCTGGGCTTTCTGACCACCCAGAGGGTTCTCCGGCAATCACTCTAGCCATCCATCCCTTTTAGCTTCATCATCCTGGTTCAAGCAGTGTTCCTTCTCTATCAGGCCTGGTGGCTGTTGCGTTGGACTCCCCAAGGCGAGAGGTGGCCCCGGACCAGTGGGTTGGAAAACAGGGTGACCAGAGAAGAGGGAAGCCTAAGGGGGAACGAGCATTCGTCTTAACAGAGGGTGCACTGCCTGGGTGCCGTGGACGAGGCCAGCGTGCGTGGGGTGGGGAGGGCCGCCACAGCCCCCAGGCACTACCTGTGAAGCTTTGGCTCCTTCCTCCATCTTCCTCGCCTTTCCCTTCCAGCCCCTCTTTTCCAGGAACCTTGCCACACCTGCACCTGTGCCCTCCGCTCCGCGGCCCTCCCACAGCTGCTGTGGCACACCTGTGCTCTGCACTTGCCTCACCAGCTCTCTGCTCGCTTTTCTCTCTCCTGTTTTCTCTCTGCTTTCTCTCCAACTGCCAGCCGATCGGGTCCGGCAAGTCCATCCTATTCTGAGAGCCCCAGGCCCCCCTTCAACCTCTAAATAGATCCCTCCTCTTCTCAGAGACCTCCCTTTCCAAGCCTGCCTGGGCGGCTGTTCTGTGATTTGACAGTGGCTCCCCCAGCCCCAAAGCCAGCCCCCTTCATCTGTGACTTGGTCTGTTGTAGTGGTGAGCTGACACTTCCAGATGTGACCGTTGCTGAAAACTTGTGCCGCTCTCTGTGGTACACCCCTGCCCTGTTCTATAAATATCTATAAATACATATATGTACATATATACACATACATATATGCACAAAAATGAGGTGGGCACGGTACACACTTATACTCCCAGCTACTTGGGAGGCTGAAGTGGAAGGATGGCTTCAGCCCGCGAGGCTGAGGTTGCAGTGGGCCGAGATTGCACCACTGCACTCCAACCTGTGTGACAGAGCAAGACCCTGCCCCACTTGCCACCAAAAAAAAAAAAAAAATGCTAAGCTTTGAAGCTTTAAAAGACATACATCATTGCTTCCACTGAGTTCCATTGGTCAAAGCAAGTCATGGGGCCAGCCTGGATTCAAGGAGAGGAAAAACAAAGCCCACTTCTTCATGAGAAGAGTGGTAAAGCCATGCCTCAAAAAGTCGCTCAGGATGGAAACAATCTGTGCCTCTATTTGAATTCTTTTGGGGATGAGTGTAAATGTGATCAAGCCTCTAGATCTCACTAATGTATAAATTAGTTCTTTCCCTTGTTGAATGATTTTAGATGTTAGAAATGTCTTCATTATTTTGAGGTAAAATCTGTCTCTCTTAAACTCACATCCATTTTCCGTCACCTATCCTTTAACACAGCACAGCATAAATCAGTACTTATACCTTTCTATACCAAAAGGCTGAAATACCCATATGTCATCTCTTCTAGTCTTCAGGCCTATACCTCCAAGAGCTAACAAAGGTTTCCAAGACCCTGCACCACTTCGGTAGTGCTTCTCTCTTAGTGAACTCAGTGTGTCAATATATCTCTTATAAATATGGACTCCAGAACTAAATAAAAAGACCCCAGATGTTGCCTGATTAGTGCAGAAAAGAATGAGATTATTATTGCCTATAATTTGGAAATGTCCATCAAGTGAAATGGTCTAAGGCTGTGTGTTAAGTTTTTGGCAGCTGCATCAGGCTATTGGTTCAACATTTAGTATGTAATAAAGAAGCCAAGTTTTGCTTTATAATAGCCTGATATAAATACATATTTGTGCTAAGCAATTTACCATAAATATCTCTTCTTTGTAGAATATTATACAGGAGGATTTATTTTAAAAGCATTTTCTAACTTTTTTGGTCAGGACTTCGAGTATGCAACATGACATGCATAAATAGGCTGACCAAGCTTTTAATTAAACAGAAATCCAACAAAAATGGAGCTTTATTGCCAAATATGTATTTCCTGAAATTGTGAAAATAATAAACTTAAGACCAGGAAGAAAAGGATCATCAAGTAAAACACCATTGTTAGATTGATGGTGAAACTGAGGCTCAGAGATGTTAAGTGACTATCCCAGTGTCACAGAGCCAAAGGGAACTGGCCTGATGTTGAAACTGGGCCTGAAGACCTGCAGCAAGCATATTGTAAACGACACCATGCTGATGGCATTATTATTCTCCACCTGTGTACTCCATGTTTCTCCCAGGATCCCAAGTTCTCTATAGTATCTAAGACCGGAAAGGAAAGGCTCTCCCACATTCCCAGTCTGACCCTGACTCTCTTTGACTTTGGCAAAATTACCATACCAAAAAGATTCCACCTTTTGGATTCCCCTTTAATAAACATAACCAATTGTTTATTTTTCTTTTTTAAATGTATGAAGTGGAGATAGTTTACACAGCATAAAGTCACCCCTAAAAATCTGTGAGAATAATAAATGGAAGGAAATCGAGAAAGGGTAGTACCCTATTTTGTGGGGAAAGTTAGATTATTGATTAAATATTCAGGCTGTTGGGGGTGCCTAGTGAAATGTGAAAGTGCCAGAGTAAAACATTACATCCTTTCTGGGGAAATATAATGATGAATAAAGAGAAGATATATGCCTGTACTTATAATGAAATACTTAAAGAAATATATCAGAAAGTGGCATCTAACATGTATGCAAAGGGATGAAGACAGAGGCACAGTATTAAAGTTCAATGAAGTTGTTTTTCTTGTTATAACTAGATTCTTTAAACAGACTCTATCCTGGTGATTCCACTTCAAACCTTCCCACACCAATGGTCAGGATACCACTGTCAGATTTTCCTTTCTGCAGTACCACTTTACCTGGTCACTCTCCTGCTCAAAGGCTGAAAATGGTCTATGACAAATCTTTGCAAAGCCACATTTCTCATTCAAGGGTCTGCGTATTTGGAGCTCAGCGTACTCCTTCCCCTTCAATAGTCTATTTCCTGGCAGAGGGTTGCTCACTGTCTGCTATATGTCAGTCTTAATTCTCCTTGACCCAGCACGTGTTACTACTGTCTCCATGAGACCTTCTTGACAAATCTAGCCCAGGCCAGTCTCATGCTTCTTAAATCTGAACTCATAGTGCATTCTATCCAGAACAATAGTTCATTGTTCTTTAATTCGTGCACGTATGCTAGATTGATCTTCCCACCTGGGTCTTAGGTGGGTCTTAGACCCTTCCCATAGGGTCTTAGGTTTATAACTCTGAACTGCCTGCACTATCATAATATCCAAATGCGCTGATACAATTCTAAAGGGAGTATTGACAAGCCAAAGGGAAATAGCAAAGATGCAGTAAAGTAATTAAATGGAGGCTAGACTGAGGAGAGACTGTAATCTGGCATTTGAACAAACAAAACAAGAAGCTTCTTTTTGAGAGTGCAATATGAAGCAGAAATAGAATACTCCAAGAGCTTATTGTTTCATGCTTGTTTCCAGGGTTTTGGGGGAAGAGCATTTCTCGCGAGCCGTTAGAGAACGTGAATTGGGCCCATTCTGGATTGCAGTAATCACCACTATCTGAGTCAGCCGTTGACCATGTGATGTCCATGTTTTCATTTGTTGTAGATCAATTCTCTACTACTTTTTAGTGTCCACTTGGACTCTGAAATGTGTTCTATTTATATGACAAATTATATGGTCATCCTTCATAGGTAAGTCGGGGTAACCTCTCTACAGGAAACACCTTTCAGCTAGGAACAGAAAACCAAGCAACGGTTTCCCAGGATGATGTGCTGAAGGAGACAGCCAAGTCTCAGTGGTCCTATAGTAAGCTCATACCAAAAAACAAGCAAGCAAGCAAACAAATCAAAAGCAAGATTTAGTGCATTATTACAGGCATTTGTCACATACAAATACACATACAATCAGCCTAGGAATCCTTTGCCATCCCCAAGTCTAAGTGCATGAAATTGCCTCCATGCCTAGCCTCTTCCTCCAGATTCTCTCAAAGGGTTTTCAAAGGTTTTTAGCTCTTGTGATTTCTCCCATTCAGATTGCTTCCTCCAGGAATTTTCTTTTATTTGGTGCCATCTGCATAAGCACATGTGGGCCCAGGATGGGGGCCTCATGGTGCAGTGGACTCGCTCCCCCGCCGTTTCCTGCCTCTGCACAGAAAGGAGAAGGATATTTCCTCTTCTCCCCAATAAACTTGCTGACATTCAGGACTGGGTGCGAAATGAAATTTTGAAAGAGCATCTGTAATGAGGAAGATGGTCAGAAAGGAACAGTAGCTCAAGGAAAAATGAAATCTTTATACGAAATAACAGGAATCTAGGGAAGTAGCCTCTCGGATGCTATTTTTATTTTCAGCATTTCAGGGCAACAGATTGATTTAGTGATGTTTTCCTATAGCTCCAAGGCAACTCAGAAATGGCAGGGTTCAGACCAGCAGAGATGCACTTCCTGCAGATTTGAAAGGGGTGAGGAGCCAAGTCTGGTGGTGTGCTGTGTCCCCAAGCTACAAATCCAGAGGAAAGTAGTATCCTATTAGGGAATTCCGCATTCCACCCTAGGCGCCTGGCAGTTTGCACAGATCCTCTCTTATCAGTTTCACCACTTTGAATCAGCTGCTCCACTTCCGTGGCTAACAGGCTTTTGTATTGAAGTAACCCCAGAAGTTCGATGATGGAAAATCAGCCATATCAGAACAGGGGACCATTTAAGAATCCTGAATTCCATTCCACCCCTGATGTTTATGTTTTCCATGGGAGAGATAAAAGTGTGTAGGTTCAAAAACAGGAAATTGCTGAAACCCAACTGGAACAGTTTGAGATGTTTCCTGCTGTTAAAGAACTGTTAAAGACCAAGGAATTAGCTCAAACTGAGGTCCGTTTTTTGGATGACTGGTGATTGTTATATGGAGGTTTTATGTCAACCTATTAAAATCAGTGAAGACTGGTAGAGACACTGTGACGTTCCAGCTCTTCTTTCTCCTTTAGTTACATTTTCTCAACATACATCTTTTGCAGAATTATTTATCAACATTGTTTGAACTCTTCAAAACCCTGACACATGGATGCTTCCCCAGCCTCAGCATGTGCGTGTGTGTGTGGATACTTTCACAGACACACTTCAGACAACCCTCTGTCTATATACACTTTCCAGATAATTGTCTACCTTGCAGTTATAGTCTTTAGATTGTAAACTCCCAGAGAGATACTTCTATGTCTGTTAATATTGAACTCTTTTATGCAGTACTTAAAGCATGATAATAGAAATGGGGAAGGGTAGAGTACCTTTCCTGAAAAAGGAAATAGAATTTCTTGGTTATTCATATCATAATTCATATTGTCATATTTTGTTACCGTATTTATATATGTTATTTGTACTATAATCCTTTTTTTTTTTTGAGACGGAGTCTCGCTCTGTGGCCCGGGCTGGAGTGCAGTGGCCGGATCTCGGCTCACTGCAAGCTCCGCCTCCCGGGTTTACGCCATTCTCCTGCCTCAGCCTCCCGAGTAGCTGGGACTGCAGGCGCCCGCCACCTCGCCCGGCTAGTTTTTTGTATTTTTTTTTAGTAGAGATGGGGTTTCACCATGTTAGCCAGGATGGTCTCGATCTCCTGACCTCGTGATCCACCCGCCCCGGCCTCCAAAAGTGCTGGGATTACAGGCTTGAGCCACCGCGCCCGGCCTATAATCCTTTTTAACAAAGGAAAACATTCAAAAAGATTAGATAAAAACATTCAGTCTGAAGCTCACGCCTGTAATCCCAGCACTT
>NW_022298136.1:0-1096 GCF_002776525.5 Piliocolobus tephrosceles
TGAAGGTTTCAACACACCTCTATTAGAAATGTACAGATCCGGCAAGGAGAAAATCAGTAAAGATATAGTTAAACTGCTACGGTTTGAATGTTTGTTCTTCCCAACCCCCCCAAATTCAAATGTTGAAATCTTAATACCCAAGGTGATGATATTTGGAGGTGGGCCTTTGGGAGGTGTTTAAGTCATGTAAAGATGTTAAGAGAAGGCACAATCTATAAACCTAATGGGATTAGTGGCCTTATTAAAAGGACTTTATAAATAGAAACTTTGCTCCTTCCACCTTACGAGGCTATTGCAAGAATATGTGATCTGTAAGCCAGAAAGTATACCCTCACTGAATTTGCCAGAGATGGTTACTTGGAATTTGCAGCCTCCATATTTGTGGGAAATAAATTTCTGTTGCTTATAAGCCACCCAGTCCATGACATTTTGTTATAGTAGTCTGAAAAGACTGAGACATGAGCCCAACAACACCGGCAATCAACAGGATATATTTGACTACAATATACAGACTATTTCATCCAACGAGAGAAGAATATACACTCTTCTCAAGCTTACAGGGAACATTCAATAACATAGACCACACCTGGGGCCATAAAATTAAACCTAACAAATTTAAAATAGTAGAAATCACACAATGTCTGCTCTTAAACCAGAGTGGAACTAAACTAGAAATTAATAGCAGAAAGGCAGTAAATCCCAACATACATGGAGCTTATACAACATACTCTAAATAACACATGGGTTAAAGAAAAATCTCAATTGAAAATTTAATATATCATGGACGGGCACGGTGGCTCAAACCTGTAATCCCAGCATTTTGGGAGGCCGAGACGGGCGGATCACGAGGTCAGGAGATCGAGACCATCCTGGCTAACACAGTGAAACACCGTCTCTACTAAAAAAATACAAAAATCTAGCCGGGCGAGGTGGCGGGCGCCTGTAGTCCCAGCTACTCAGGAGGCTGAGGCAGGAGAATGGCGGGAACCAGGGAGGCGGAGCTTGCAGTGAGCTGAGATCTGGCCACTGCACTCCAGCCTGGGTGACAGAGCGAGACTCCGTCTCAACAAAAAAAAAAAAAAAAAAAAAAAAAAAA
>NW_022298136.1:1196-4125 GCF_002776525.5 Piliocolobus tephrosceles
AACTTATCAAAATTTTTCAGATACAGTAAAAACTGTATTTAGAGGGAAATTATAGCATTTACTGCATATATCATAAACAAAACAATCTAAAATCAATTATCTAAGCTTTAACTTTACGAAACTAGTAAAAGAAGAACAAATTAAATAATTAAATACAAATTAAGCAGAAGAAAATAAGTAATATAAATTAGAGCGGAAATAAATGAAATTAAAATAGAAAGTCAGTGGAGAAAAATAAATGAATCCACTAACTGCATTCCAGCCTGGGCAACAGAGTGAGACAGGGTCTGTCTCCAAAAACAAACAAACAACAACAACAAAACTACAACAACAAAAATCCTCCTGGAACTGGTAAGCTATTATATCAAAGTTGAGAGATGCATGCAAGGAATAATATACAAAAATCCATCAGCACATGGCATTTGAAATTAACAATGCAATACAACTCACATTAGTACCCTAAAAAATGAAATATTTATATATAGTCAAACAAAATATGTACAACATCTGTACCAGAAAAATGAAGAAACTCTAATGAAAACAATCAAAGGAGAATTATACAAATAAGGACATATTTCATTTTCATTTATAGGAAGACTCAATATTGTCAAGATGTCCGTTCATCCCAGCTTGTTCTGTGGATTCACTGCCATACCAATCAAAATCCTAGCAATTTACTTTACTTTACAAAGTACAAAAGACCCAGATTAGCCAACATAATAATGAAGGAGAAGAACCAAGTTGGAGGATTAATACTACCCAAATTCAAGACTTACTATAATGCTACAGTATTCAAAACAGTATGCTTTTAGCAAAATGATTTTTAAAAAAGCAGAATAAAGGGTCTAGAAATAGACCCATATAAATGTAATCAACTAATCTTTGACAAAGGAGCAAAGGCAGTACAATGGTGAAAAGATAGTCATTTCAACAAATCTTACTGGAAGAATCAAATATCCACATATAATAATAATAATAATAATAATAATAATAATAATATCTCTACACAGATCTAACATCCTTCATACAAATTGGCTCAAAATATCCCACAGACCTAAATGTAAAACACAAAACTCTAAAATTTCTAGAAGACAACATAGGAGAAAATCTGGATGACTTCATTGGGTGATAACTTTTCAGATATGTCACCAAAACTTGACCCAGGAAAGAAAGAGCTGTTCAACTGGACATTATTAATTTTTTTAGAAAATCTGCTCTGTATAAAACTCTGTCGAGAAAAGGAAAGAAATGAGATTTAGACTAGGGGATATATTTTCAAAAGACATATGTGATAAAGGACTGTGTCTTAGTCTATTTGCACCACTATAACAAAATACCACAGTTTTAGTAATTTGTAAACAACAGATATTTATTTATCACAGTACAGCCTCTGTTGCATCCTTCAGTAGGGACGAATGCTCTGTCTTCATATGATGGAAGATATGGAAGGGCAAGAGAGGATGAATGCTCTCTGAAGCTTTTATTATAAGAGTATTAATCTATTTCCAAAAGGCCCCAATTCTTAATATAAGAAAAATGAGGACTAAGATTAAACATAAATTTCAGAGGTGACACCACGTCAAACCATAACAGACTGTTATCCAAAATGTATGAAGAACTCCTAGAACTCCACAATAAGAAAACAAACTAACTGAATAAAAAAAAAAAAAAAAATGGACGTAAAACCTTAATAGACACCAAAGAACATAAAGCGATGGCAAATAAGCACATAAAATAATGTTCAATATCATATGTAATCAAAGAAATGCAAACTGAAATAACGTGATAGCACTACACATATAGTGGAATGGCAAAAATTTACAACACTGACAACACCAAATGCTGGTGAGGAAGTGGAATAACAGATACTCTCATTCATTCCTGATGAAATTGCAAAATGATATAACCACTTTGGAAGACAGTTTGGTGGTTTCTTACAAAACATACACTCTATGATACAGCACTCTCACTCCTTGTTATACACCCAAATGAATTGAAAACTTATTTCCACACAAGAACTTGCACATGGATGTTTATAGCAGCTCTATTCGTAATGTATTCATAACTATAAAAACATGTGATCAACCAGGATATTCTTCAATAAATAAATGGATAAACTGTGGTACATCCAGGATTATATGGAATATTATTCATCGGTGAAAATACATAGCTACCAAACCATGAAAAGATGTGGAGAAAACTTTAATGCATATTACTAAGTGAAAGAACTCAATCTCGAAGGCTTATATACTACATGATTCCAAATATATGACATTCTGGAAAGGGCAAAACACTGGAGACAGTAAAAGACTAGAGGTAGAGAGGAGGGAGGGATTAAATAGGCAGCACACAGAGAATTAAGGCAGTGAAACTGTTCTATATGATACTATAATGATGGGTACATGTCCTCCTATATTTGTCCAACTTGTAGAATGTATAACATCAAGAGTGAACCCTAAAGAGTCCTATCCTTTAGATAACAATGATAAGTCTATGTGGGTTCCTCAGTTTTAACAAATCTATCACTGTGGTGGAGGATGCTGATCAGGCGGCAGGCTATGCATATGTGGGGGCAGGGTGCATATGAGTATCTCTGTACCTTTCTCTCAATTGTTCTGTGTACTTAAAACAGCACTAAAAAAGTTCTATACCCATAGTCAACATTATATTGAACAGGGAAAAGTTGAAAGCATTTCCCTTGAGAAATGGAACAAGACAAGGATGTCCACTTTCACCACTACTGTTCAACAGGGTACTGGAAGTTCGAGCCAGAACAATCAGACAAGAGAAAAAAATAAAGGGCACCCAAATTGGTAAAGAAGAAGCGAGACTGTCACTGTTTGCTGATGATATGACTGTTTACCTAGAAAACCCTAAAGACTCCTCCAGAAAACTCCTAGAACTGATTTAAACAATTCAGTCAAGTTTC
>NW_022298137.1:0-759 GCF_002776525.5 Piliocolobus tephrosceles
GTGTCGGAGGGGCATCTGCACCTCTGTGTTTCCTGCAGCACTGTTCACCATAGCCAAGATATGGAACCAGCCTTGGTGTCCAACAGCAGATGATGGATAGAGAAAATGTGGTCTTGATACACAGTGGAGTACTATTCAGCCATAACACAGGATGAAGTCCTGTTATTCTCAGCAACATGGATGGAAATGGAAGATATTATGAAATAAGCCAGGGACAGAAAGTTACACAGCACATGTTCTCTTACGTGGAAGGCAAAAAAGAGTGGATCTCATGGAAGTTGAAAGTAGACAGAGGCTCCTAGAGGGTGAGAAGGGTGGGGGAAGAGAGAGATAGGGAGAAATTTGTTAAAGGATACAAAATTATAGCTGGATAGGAATAAGTTGTAGTGTTCTATAACATAGGATGATTATAGTTAACAAGAATATATAGTTTCAGGCTAGGTGTGGTGGCTCATGCCTGTAATCCTAGCACTTTGGGAGGCTGAGTTGGGTGGATTACCTGAGGTCAGGAATTTGAGACCAGCCTGGCCAACGTGGTGAAACCCTGTCTCTACTAAAAATACAAAAATCAGCCGGGCATAGTGGTGGGTGCCTGTAAACCCAGCTACCAGGGAGGCTGAGGCAGGAGAATAGCTTGAACCTGGGAAGCAGATGTTGCAGTGAGCTGAGATCACACCACTGCACTCCAGCCTGGGCAACAGAGCAAGACTTTGTCTCAAAAAAAAAAAAAAAAAAAGAATATATAGTTCCAGATAATTG
>NW_022298137.1:859-2508 GCF_002776525.5 Piliocolobus tephrosceles
GGCAACAGAGCAAGACTTTGTCTCAAAAAAAAAAAAAAAAAAGAATATATAGTTCCAGATAATTGGAGGAAGGGTGTTGAGCGTTACCAACACAAAGAAATGATAAATATTTGAAATGACAGATATGCTAATTATGCTGATCACATACATTACATGTCTTATAACATCACTATGTGTACTCCATACATATGTACAGTACACAATTATGTGTCAATTAAAAATGAAAAAGCTGAACTTAGATTGGAATGGCTATGAAGTAGCTAACTTTTTCATATTTTCGATAGAGACCCTAGGAATTTATTTTAAGTAAACTACCCTTGGCTTCAGGAAATGTTTAGTATTTGAATTTTAGCCTTGCATTTTATAATACAGAGACGTAAAACTGTAGGCTTGCTTTAGATACAGTCACAGGGGTTTGCCGTGATGACTTTTTTATGTAATAAGGGGGAAATATACCTTAATTAATAGGCATACATGCTCATTTTTCTCCCTCGTACACATTTTTAGTCATTGTCCAGGCATTGTGATATTTATGTAAACAGTATGCAATATCTTAGGTAGGAATCAGAATTTTAAGGTAAGAATACTTAGAGTTATATATTTTTCAAACTTTCAGACTGGACATTTTACATGTCCATTATATAACTGTAATTAAATTTTCAAAAAGACAATACCTGTCTTTAATATGGATGATGTTCTAGCATTTTTTTTTCTTTTCTTTTTTTTTTTTTTTTTTGGAGACAGGGTCTCACTTTCTCCCAGGCTGGAGTGTAGTGGTTCAATCATGGCTCACTGCAGCCTCAGCCTCATAGGTTCGAGAGGTCCTCCCACTTCAGCCTCCCAAGTAGCTGGGACCACAGGTGTACAACACCATGCCCAGCTAACGTTTAAAATTTTTTGCAGAGACAGGACCTCCCTCTGTTGCTCAGGCTGGTCTGGAATTCCTGGGTTCAAGTGATTCTCCTGCTTCATCCTCCCAAAGTGCTGTGACTGCAGGCATGAGCCACTGCCTGGCCCCATATAAGTAGGATGATGACTTTAGCCTAGGAGTTCCTCACCAGCCTGGGTAACATAACACAAGATCCTGTCTCTACAAAAACTAAAAGAATTAACTGGTCATGGTGACACCTGCCTGTCATCCCAGCTACTCCAGGAGGCTGAGGCAGGAGGATAACTTGAGCCCAGGAGTTGAGGCTGCAGTGAGCTCTGATCTTGTCATTACATTCCAGCCTGGGTGACAGAGTGAGACCGTGTCTCTTAAAAAAAGTTACTGGCTACCTGATTATTCATAGGAAAAAAACCTGAACTCTGATCTAAACCTCATACCTCGTACAAAAGTTTACTCAAAATGGATCATGGACTAAAATGGAAAATGGAAAATAAACATGAAGAGAGGAGCTGGAGACTGGGAGAAACTATTTGCAAATCACATGTCTGATAAAGGACTCATATCTATAATATATAAAGAACTATCAAAATTCAGCAGTGAAACCAAATCATCTACTTTGAAAATGAATAAAAGACCCAAAGAGACATTTCAGATGACATACAAGCACATGAAAAGATGTTCAACATCATGAGCCATCAGAAAAAATGCACACTAAAGCCACATCACTATACACCTATCAGAATGCCTAAAATAAAAAGTA
>NW_022298137.1:2608-5905 GCF_002776525.5 Piliocolobus tephrosceles
TGACAGTTTCTTAAAAAACTAAACGTGCAAATGCCATAGGATGCAGCACTCACATTCATGGGCAATTATCCCAGAGAAATGAAGACTTATGTTCACACAAAAGCCTTTATGTATCTGTTCATAGCAGCATTATTTATAAAGGCCAGAAACTGGAAACAGCCTGGAGACTGCTCAGCAGGTGAATGGTTAAACAAGCTGGTGCACTCAGGCCCCAGATACCACTCTGCAGTAGTTAATGACATGCTTGTTCATCCGTCTTTCAAGCTAGAAACCACCATCATCCTTAATCCTCTTTTTTCCATCCTGGGTCTGAGTGGACTTCATTTTGCATTCTTTCCAATGCATTTTCCCTCTGTCCTTTCTGGTTGTGCCTCATGCCTCATTTGAACTGTTGTAAGAGCCACCGAATTGTTTCTCTCTCTCATCATGGAATCCCTTCTACACTTCATGCCCCTCATTGACATTGGAGCAATCTTTCCAAAACATGAACAAACTAACTTAAAAGAAATATCCCAGGTAGCCTTCCAAATAAGTATAAGCTTTCTGTTAGAAGTTTTACTTCTTGTCTATAGGGAACCCCAGGACTGTAGAGAGATGAATTTGCTGTCTGCATTTTAAGATCAGGCAGAAATGCCTGGAGGGGCCCATGTGGAATAGTGGCACAAATACTGGTTCTAGAATCAGAAGCCTTCATATCCTGGTTATAACACTAGCTGGATGTTCTTGGGAAAGTTTTGGTTTCAAACCTCAGTATGAGGAAGCATACTCAAGGGATCACACAAGGCTGCTGGGAGGAGCGGATGAGGGGCATGGTGAAAATGCTGTGTAATCCGTGAAGCACGTCGTATGTGTGAGAAGTGGACCTGTGTGGATAGCGGTTCTGGAATCATTGTATGAAAACGATGGAAAGCACATTCGTAGTTCTGCCTGATGGTACCACCGGGCACCTGTGTTGTACATGCCTGCAACATGGGTGAGGCCCGGGTCAGTACAGCTCACTGTTTGGTTTTCATGCAGATAGAAAGGCCCGAGAGGACCCTGCCCCCCTCCAGCTGTAGGAAGGAGGCGGCTGTCTCCTGCCTATATTTGGTGGGATTGTCTGTGGCTCCTTGGGGACAAGAATGCAGGGAGTGGGGGAAGAAAGCCGGCTTGACTGCTCGCTAGTCAGCCTTCCCCCAGGGATGAGTGGAGGGGTCATTTCGTGGTAACTTGCCATGTCTTTCTTAACCCATCTGCTCTTAGAAACGACCAGCATGACAAGTAAAAGACCCATTAGAGACAGATGGGCTGTGTGTCCTGTGCATTTATGGCTTTGTGGCCTCAGAGCTGCCAGGACTTCATAGCTTTCTGGGGAATGCTGGGTCAGCCAAGGGGTTGAAAATAGTGAGAGGAAGAAAATTCCCCCTTGCTGCTCTAGTCTGGGAGTGATTAGTGAGGAGAGTGGCATGGAGGTCCCAGTCTTGGGGTCCCTCTCAAGCACACCCTCACCACAGTGGGAATGCGGGTCTCAACCTCCCTAGGCCTCTGTGATTTTTGTCTATCACATACTCACCTCCAGCAGGGATGTCTATGGTGATGAGATGAGGGAGCATCATAGCACATGTGGCACTTAGTAGGCTTGTGGTGAGTGGATGCTGGCATCAGTGGAACAGGAGACTGGGCGCTGCGTGTGGATGCACTCACGTGCTGGTGGCATGGGTGGACAGAGGAGAGAGGGACGCTCTGCAGTTCTCCTGTTGGTCTGTCACCCCCGCTGTTGTGAGCAGAATCCATGAGTGTATTCTGTTTCCCCAGTCAACTTGGTAGGCTGATTGCTCAATTTTCTGCTTCCACTTTTGATTTCTTAAGAATGGAAAAAGGAATACTTCAGTGACTTTTCTGGTTGATGGCATACATTCCTTGATATCACCTTAATGCTTTTTAATTTCTATGTATTTTGGATGTTGGAGCTTGCCTGACATCTGTGTTTTTATACTTCACCCTCTTGCGTAACTGTTGGCCACACCAGGACCAGAGAGAAGTGACCAGACCGATTGGTAGCAGGGCTAGGACTGGAATTCCCCAGGCTTTTGATGCCCAGCAGGCTCTGTTTTCTGTATTGCACTGCTCTTCCCTATTTCGACCCCTGTTAGGACAGTGGATGTGAAGTGTAGCTGGGCACTGTTGGGGGTGTGCTAGGAGTGTGGCAGATGCCTCAGACTGGCATTTTCCCCTGGTTCTGAATTCTCATGGCTCAGAGTCAGTCTCTAGGCTACTGACTGGGAAGATACAGGAAGTTGTTTTGTATGGCAAACTATGCCAGGGCATTTTTTTCACCCAGCAATTTATTTGGTTTGGACTGGAATAAATCTCTGATATTGGTTTCTTTGCCAATATTATTAGGGAGTGGAATCTGACTTGTTAACTTAGCCCGATTCGTAGTGCTTAGAATCTCAGTGAGTGTGTGTTGAACTGAGTGGAAGTGTGAGAGCATCTTGGACAGTGGTTTGCAAACCTAGCTACATCTGGGGGGCTGTGAAAAAAGCATGCATGCTTACTCCAGACCAGTTGAAATAGAATCTGCAAGGATAGAGCCTGGGCAGCTATAGTGCTGTTAAAAACCCCCAGGTGGTTCGGATATACCATAAAGGTTGAGAACCACTGCTCCACAGCGAATTGGAGGCCTGGATCATAGATGTGCCTTATGCTTTCACCAGCTTAGAATGGTTCTTGTGCTTTAGAACTGTGAAAAAAATGTTATGCAAACAAATGTGGAAATAACCAAATGCCACATCCTGTTACTACCTGCCATGAAGTATATTTACCAGTTATTCACTCTATTCTGATCTCTACCCATTCCACCGTTTCTTCATGGAACAATAATTTGACAATTGGTTATGCAGAACCAGAGTAAGTCTAGTTTGATTGGCAGGAGACGATTTTGGGTATGAAGTACTCTTTAGGCATTTATTGAACTCTTGTTTGTATCACCTCTGTGCTGGACAGTTTATAAATATTACTTCTTTAAGCAAGGCCTATGGAGTCAGGCTATCTGGGTTTTGCTAACTAGCTGTGTCATTTGGGGCAAGTTTTTAAGCTTATATAAACCTGACTTTCATCTATGAAATGGGATGACAAGGGGTCATTATCATCTCACAGGATCGTGCAAATGTGTGTGTAAAGTGCTTAGTTTGGTGCCTAACACATAGCAACTACTCAGTAAAGTTATTATTACACCATCATCATCATATTTAAATGTAAATATTAAGAGTTAATAAATTTGTAAAAGGTACTATACCCTTACCCCTTGAACCAAAG
>NW_022298141.1:0-8683 GCF_002776525.5 Piliocolobus tephrosceles
TAAATAGTAGAAACCTTAAGTATTTCTAATACTATTTTATGTGTATTCCCACCCCCAAAAAATCCACATTTTTAAAAAAGCGGATCTGGGATTACCGAGTTATATCCTTAGAAAAATTATGTCACTTTCTAACACTTTATTCAATGGGGGTGAAAGGTAGGCAAGTAAGAATTTGCCACAGGAAGAAAAGAAAGTCAAGTTCCTTCATACAGAGAAATGATGGCACATCAAACTCTAGCATGTCATGTCCAGAACAAAAGGCAGTAAGAAAATGCTGAGAGTCAGGCATAAGTCAAACAGGGTCACCTGCTACTCATTTGTCTCTATGTTTGTGCTTCACTGGAAACAAATCACTAGCTCTTTCTTTAAAACACGGAAATTTTAAAACTTGATGTGGCTTTCCAAATTTAGAAACTAACAAGGAACGATGGTCTGGATCGTGTCCAGAGTCCACTGCATTTCCAAAAAAATGACACTAGCACCAGAGTTATTAAAACAAAGTCTTCATTTCTCCATAGAGTACACGTCTTATGAGGAGAGACACAAGGGCCACACACTTACTCTGCCCATTTCACGCAGCTTGGTGAGCATCACAACGATGGTGGAATTGTGTTCCCAGAGCATCCGCCAGAAGTCTTCAGTGGTCTCTGCCAAGGGCCCCTGGGTAGCGATGTAGGCTTTCTGTTGTCTGAATTACAGAGAATGAAAAGAATGTGTTAAAGTATTTAGAGAACATGCAAAAGCTCACACTTGATACATAAACATCAACCTTGTAATAAAAAATGAAAACATATTATTAATGCAATTGTGGTAAATTCCTGCTAAGATTACACAATCAAATGAGAGCATTTAATACATTTTAGGGACCTTGCAAAATAAATTGCTTGTTAATATTATGATGTATGTCTTTATCATTATTATTTGAATTTAGCATTAGTGCAATGCTAATAGCTCAATTTCATGTGTCATACAAATCACTTAAGAAACACTTAGATGTGCAGCTTCATTTTCTAGAAATTACTCACACAATCTATTACATTTATGAAATATGGTACAAAACAGATTCTTTATACTCCTTACAAATCCAATTGGCTTCTGAAAGAAGAAGGCAGAAGGCCAGATTAAACACTTCATAACTACTGCTTCTTACTCCTATCCAAAATAATAAAAAAAAAATCAAGGGACTAAATGATGACCTATGCAGAAAGAAAATGGCTTTGAATGAAGATGAAATTTATTCCGGTTATGAAACTAGGGCACATGTAAATACCAAGGCTTTGGATAGTCAGGGGAGCAAAAGTAGATACCTGTAGCCATCAATAAAACTGGCATTGATGTAATCAGATCCTTCTACTCCACGGATAGGCTGCAGGCATACCCTTGTGGATTCATATGGCATAATATTAACAAGGCGATTTTTGAATTTATTACATGGAAGATTGGCACTGATAAATCTTGAGGTGTGAGCTTTTGAGCTGGCTAGACGCTGTTGAATAGAAAAAAAAAGGAAAAACCCACCAGTCATTTTCACCTATGGTTTGAATGTAATGTACCCCACATTTCCCTTTTCCACAGAAATCTTTTGTTTACTTAAAGTAAATGACTATTCAAATTGTACTGCTTTTCATATCTACCTAATTACTCTCTACAGCCTAGCGGATTTCTATATATTTTCTGAAAGTAAAATCTCTCAAATTAGCAGACATAAGGGCTCAAGATATTATCAGGAAGCAAAGAATCGAAGAGGAAAAGGGGAGGAATACATTTTCGAATCATACACCTGAGAGAAAGGTCAAATGAATCCTGTACTTCACAAATTTGAAAGGTTAAAGTAAAGCCCCGACTCAAAGACAAACCCAGAATGACTCGCTCCTGAATAACCACATCACATCCAATACCATACCTTAAATTCGAGCTCCATTCCTGTGACATTCTCTCCTGTTTCTATTTGTGTCAGCTTCTGAATGTAGGCATACAAGTTTCTAGCTGGCACTTCGGTATTTCCACAAGTCACTGCTTCTAACAGTGCATCATGGATAAAGATGTATTGGTCTTCTGTTTGAACCATGTAGTTCCTCTGGGCTCTCATTAAAGTTACATGGCCATAAATATCTACAGTTTTTTCATGCTTTATTCTTTCTAACATGGCATCTATGACGATGAAACAACCAGTCCGGCCAACTCCCGCACTATGAGGAAAATAAAGAGAAAAGAAGAGCCCAAATAAACCTATCAGAAAATCAACACATAATAAAAGTATTTTTATTATTCTTATTAACTAGATCTTACATCCATTACTTCTACTCAAATAGCTATTGGGATGACTTTGTAATACTCTAAAGTCAAAAGTATTATCTAGGCACGATAATCAGAGGGCAGGGAACAAAAGACTGAGCAAAATTAGTTTAGTTTTAAAATGTAAAAAATATTAAATCTATAATCACTATGTTCCTTGATCATGCAATACAAAGTGGACATTGTTTTGAACTCTTTTGAAGTCATGAAAAAAATACAAACATTTAGTCTGTCTGTATTTAGAAGATAGTTTTATATATTGGTCCAGGTCTGACTAGGCTATAGTTTTTGCAAACTCTATTTTCGTTCAATGTACAAAATATAAAGATTGTTTTTACAATCTCAAGCTAAACTTTGGATGCTTCCTATTTATCAAACCCTTCAGGCTGAGGACATTTATGTGTCAAGTATGGTTCAATCAAAAATACTTTCTCTTCCTGATCATGCGTGTTTATCAGGCTGGTAAACACGTAATAAACAGGAATAGGTAAATATTACCATCTTAGACAACAGGCAACAGACAGCCTCCTTCATTCGCTACATGCCATGTTTCCTGTCATCTGTGTATCTATGTATTCATTTATTTGTCGATCATTGATCTATCCATTTCTTCATTCAATAAACAATGAAGTACTCTGCTAAGTGAAATAGGGGATACAACACAAAGATGACTGAGATGCTATCTCTAAAGAGCTCAGTGTGTATCAAAGGGACATAATACTTTATACACAGCTATTTCTAAACAAGAAAGGAAAAGGATGTTTTAGTTTGGTATATGATGTGGCATTTGAAGTACGATTTGAAGAACAGGAAGGATGAGGAATTAAAGATGTTATAGCATGAAAAAAAGATGGCTGGCTTTGGTAATCATACTGCTGGCTCTGGGAGCTACATGTAAAATTTTCATAGGTTTGGCAAGGCACCTGTGCAACAAAGATATCAGACCTCCAAAACGAACGAGTTAATGCTCACCAGGGTGCCTGTCTCAACTGAAAAGGCAGTTTCTGTTTGGTATCAAGTGGCTGCAAGCAGTAAGAGAGGTTTTTTTTTTTTTTTTTTTTTTTTTAAATAATACCTTTATTTAACTGCTGAACAGTGTATATCAAAGCTAGCTTCCATACAGGAGCTCTGTGGTTTGCAGACTGGGCTAAGTGGGAATTTGATACAACCACTATTTTAAACTAGGTTACTTTCCTATGTCCTGTGCCAGAGGGCTCCTGAATACTGATGCTAAGACTTCAATACCAAGCATAAACCCACAAATTGGCATGGCATTGATACATCATGCAAAAGCCTTCTGTGACAGAGAGTCTTACAAATGATGGCACATACCTCAGCATAGACCAATTGGAAACCTGATGCAAACATTAATATAGAGCAAAGTCAGCCTGATGGTTCCAGTTCCTTGAGATCCACGAAGTCTCATTTCATTTAGTTGGTTCTAAACAAGCCTATTAGATGGCAAGTTTTCCCTGACATTCCCCATTCCTACCCTCCCAGGTGGTTTTAATCACCCTCTGCCTCAGATCCCTAGTTGCCCTCAAATACCCCTCTTCACTACAATTCTAACCAAACTGTATTATTAATTCAGGGCAGCCATCCATAAACCATAGCATATATCTTGAGAGCAGGAACTGCATTAAAAAAAAATCTTTGTGTGCCCTACACAAAGCACGCAGTAAGTGTTCAACAGTGTTTGTGAAATAAGTAAACACATTAGTGACTGGCTTGAGAGTCCTCCAGTAATGAGCAGCCAGTCCCGGTAAGGTAGGCCTACTTAGGAAACAGGACTCTTCAGTCCGTGCAAAATCCTACATTTGACAAGGGTTTGGAGCTATGTAAGGAGTATCCGAGGCCTGCTCTGCATAGTGTTTGATCGGGAATAAACAGACAGAAAAATCACTTTAAGTAGTCTCTTTGCTGGTCTCCTGATAAGCCATCAGATTGCAGTTAAAGGAACGTTAAGTCAGACTCAACCTGGAAAAGATTTGTCTTTCTGTGTTTCTTTCAAATCCTGTGTTTGGCAGGTCCTGAGACTCCGAGTAACATCTTTCATTCTTTCTGTGTTGTCTTACTAAATTGTCTTCATTGCCGTTGTGAATCGTTTCTAATTGGACACAGTTTTATGCAGTTCTTCCCAATGGAAACCACACTGTAAACCTTAAAACTGAGCCCTATATATCAAGTCAATTCTAGATAATGGCAGGACTATTTTCTCAAAATATGCATCAGGGACCATTCAAATGTCTGGATGATGCATGGTTCTATATTCTGGCAGAAAGATACTACAGAATCTTGCAAAATTGGTAGGAATAACTCCCACTCCAAACAGTATCAACCTTTTCATAATGGTGATGATATATTTTTTTTCCAAAAAATAAGGAAGGGAAAAAATCAAGTATGTGTGGGTTCAAATCATGAATTGTGGGATGAAAGGAAATAACAGAGGCTATGACTTGAACAAAACCTGTTTTTTCCCCAAAATTCAAAATATTGTTAACTGCCCAATCTTGCCATTCATATGGAAGATAGGGAAGGAGCTGACTTGGGAACTTAATGTGTTACCTTTTTCTAGGGTGAAGAATTCTTGAGGGATTTAAATATTAAATATGTGTTTTAGCTTGAAGCAAGACCTTGAAGCTTAACGTACCTCTTCAGACATCAATGGCTGTGTATCCTTGAGAAAGACACTTTAACCCCTACCTTATATTCCCATATTTCTTAAATCGTGATAGTGACAATTAACTCTTATTAATGTGAATTTTCTAGTGAGTCTAATTATCCAGTAAGTCTTAAGGCTAAATTAAATATACCAAGTGTTGGCCGGGCGCGGTGACTCACGCCTGTAATCCCAGCACTTTGGGAGGCCGAGACAGGCGGATCACGAGGTCAGGAGATCGAGACCTTCCTGGCTAACACGGTGAAACCCCGTCTCTACTAAAAAATACAAAAAACTAGCTGGGCGAGGTGGTGGGTGCCTGTAGTCCCAGCTACTTGGGAGGCTGAGGCAGGAGAATGGCGTGAACCTGGGAGGAGGAGCTTGCAGTGAGCTGAGATCCGGCCACTGCACTCCAGCCTGGGCGACAGAGCCAGACTCCGTCTCAACAACAAAAAATAAATAAATAAATAAATAAATAAATAAATACATATACCAAGTGTTTTGCAAACATAATGGAAAAGGCAGTTACTTTCTAGGTACAAATTCCATTTTAACATTCAGTCTCTAAAGCTGACAACGAGAAATAGGCAATGTAATGCTGGGAAAATTATGACAGAATTACTTCAGAAACACTTGAGATTTGGCTTTTTAAATCTTGCTTTCGCCAACAGACACATGAAAAAATGCTCGTCATCACTGGCCATCAGAGAAATGCAAATCAAAACCACAATGAGATACCATCTCACACCAGTTAGAATGGCGATCATTAAAAAGTCAGGAAACAACAGGTGCTGGAGAGAATGTGGAGAAATAGGAACACTTTTACACTGTTGGTGGGATTGTAAACTAGTTCAACCATTATGGAAAACAGTATGGCGATTCCTCAAGGATCTAGATCTAGAAGTAGCATATGACCCAGCCATCCCATTACTGGGTATATACCCCCAAAGGATTATAAATCATGCTGCTATAAAGACACATGCACACGTATGTTTACTGCGGCACTATTCACAATAGCAAAGACTTGGAATCAACCCAAATGTCCATCAGTGACAGACTGGATTAAGAAAATGTGGCACATATACACCATGGAATACTATGCAGCCATAAAAAAGGATGAGTTTGTGTCCTTTGTAGGGACATGGATATAGCTGGAAACCATCATTCTCAGCAAACTATCAGAAAACCAAACACCGCATGTTCTCACTCATAGGTGGGAACTGAACAATCAGATCACTTAGACCTGGGAAGGGGAACATCACACACAGGGGCCTATCATGGGGAGGGGGGAGGGGGGAGGGATTGCATTGGGAGATATACCTGATGTAAAGGACGAGTTGATGGGTGCTGATGAGTTGATGGGTGCAGCACACCAACATGGCACAAGTATACATATGTAACAAACCTGCATGTTATGCACATGTACCCTAGAACTTTAATAATAATAATAATAATAATAATAATAATAATAATAATAATAATAAAAATCTTGCTTTCATCTACTCTCTCAAGCTGCTCTTTTCTCTTTTCTTTCCAATAGATGTTACTTATATCTGAGGAGCTTTCTGCTTTCACATTTATTGTCATGGCAAATGAGATGTCAGGCAAGGACTTTCCTACCACAGTGTTTGACACGTAAGAAGCATTCAGTAAATGCTGGTTTCCTTTCCCCTTCTCTGACAACACTTGGGAACTGCCCTGAAGTCCTACAGCCATTCACGCCATACTTGGATAGCAGAGAAGACTCAAATGCAGGTTCTGAGGTATTCAAATTTAGCACCCCGTTCCCAGCACCCCCAGTGCTTCACAATGCTTTCCACCATTTAGGTCAGCAGTCATTGCCAAATATGGTGACTTTCCTGTAGCCCGCTCACCTGTAATATTCCATTAGCAGCATTTGACTACGCCTAATGCAGGTTCCTAGAAAAGCCTTTTATCCTTGGTTTTAAGGACACTAGTCAAGGGAGTATGGGAAACATCAGATACTCCCTTGGGGTTAATGGTAGTAAGGGTGGAGATTGTGTCATTACTCCAAACACAAAATAATCCAAAACAGGTAGTACACGAAATCAGCCCAAAATAATTGTATCATGATCCTGTATCATGGTAACACTGATTCTGTAACAGGGCAGAATTTCTACCATGTTTGAAATCGAAATCAAAGATGAACTTTAAATGTCATCTTCAGAAATCTACTGGCATCCATTCAGACTGTGCCTCAATATGTTTCATTTTGTTTTTTGTATTTGACTCCAGTGCTAATTCTCTACCTGCCTCTCTGGATTCTTCCATCTGTATCAATTTCCCAGATTACATATCTCTGCCAGTCCCCAAAATGTAGATAATGCTCCAAAACTTCTGTCCTCCTTTCTCTCAGTTGTGGTCTCCAAAGGATTCCTAAAGTGATGGCTCTGTTTTTCAGCACAAGTGGAGATCTGTATTTCAAACCGTCTTCAAGTATATCAAAAATAAAGATTCTAAGCTTAATCAGCATCTTTCCCTTTCAAATCTGCTCCTCCCACACTCAGGCTCTCCTTGACACTCAGGTTTAAAATTGAAAAATCATCTTACACTGTTTTTGCCTCGTACCCTGCACAATAATAAATTATAAATTGCTATGTATTCAAACTCCACAATTTTCTTCAACTCCCCATCAGTGGTATGCTAGAGCTAGCAAAAGCCAATCCTTACATTTTCAGGGATTGTTTGCTGAAATAAATATATTAAAAATAAAGGTAATATTCAAAACTCATTATTTCTTAATTGTTTCAAATTATTTTATGCTCTTGAGGCGAAAACATCATATACAGTAATCCCCTTTTATCTGTGGTTTTGACTTTCTGCAATCTCAGTTACTTGCGGTTAACCATGGTCTGAAAATATTAAATGGAAAATTCCAGAAATAAACAATTAGGTTTTCAATGACATACCTTTCTGAATAGTGTGGTGAAATCTCATGCCCTCCCTCTCTCTCCATCCAGCCCAGGGTGTGAATCAATCCCTTTGTCCAGTGTATCCATGCTGCACAGGCTGCCTGCCTGTTAGTCACTTAGTAGCCATCTCAGTTATCAGATGGACTGCCCGAGTATTGTAGTGCTTGTCTTCAAGTAACCCTTATTTTACTTAATGGCTCCAAAGTGCAAGAGTAATGATCCTGGCAATTTGGATATGCAAAAAAGCAGCTGCAAAGTGCTTCCTTTCAGTGAAAAGGTGAAAGTTCTCAATTTAATAAGGAAAGAAAGAGAAATCCTATACTGAGGTTGCTAAGATCTATGGTAAGAATCAATCTTCTATATGTAAAATTGTGAAGAAGGAAAAAGAAATTCATGATTGTTCTGCTGTTGCACCTCAAACTGCAAAAGTGACTGCCACAGTATGTGATAAGTACTTAGTTAAGATGAAAAAGGCATTGGCCGGGCGCGGTGGCTCAAGCCTGTAGTCCCAGCACTTTGGGAGGCTGAGGCAGGCGGATCACAAGGTCAGGAGATCGAGACCATCCTGGCTAACACGGTGAAACCCCGTCTCTACTAAAAACTACAAAAAACTAGCCGGGCGACGTGGCGGCGCCTGTAGTCCCAGCTACTTGGGAGGCTGAGGCAGGAGAATGGCGTGAACCCGGGAGGCGGAGCTTGCAGTGAGCTGAGATCCGGCCACAGCACTCCAGCCTGGGCGACAGAGCCAGACTCCATCTCAAAAAAAAAAAAAAAAAAAAAAAAAAAAAAAAAAAAA
>NW_022298144.1:0-3078 GCF_002776525.5 Piliocolobus tephrosceles
TGCTGCTGAATCCGGTTTGCCAGTATTTTATTGAGGATTTTTGCATCAATGTTCATCAGGGAGATTGGTCTAAAATTCTCTTTTTTTGTTGTGTCTCTGCCAGGCTTGGGTATCAGGATGATGTTGGCCTCATAAAATGAGTTAGGGAGGATTCCCTCTTTTTCTATTGATTGGAATAGTTTCAGAAGGAATGGTACCAGCTCCTTCTTGTACCTCTGGTAGAATTCAGCTGTGAATCCATCTGGTCCTGGGCTTTTTTTGGTGGGTAGGCTATTAATTGTTGCCTCAATTTCAGAGGCTGCTATTGGTCTATTCAGGGATTCAACTTCTTCCTGGTTTAGTCTTGGAAGAGTGTATGTGTCCAGGAAATTATCCATTTCTTCGAGATTTTCTAGTTGATTTGCGTAGAGGTGTTTATAGTATTCTCTGATGGTAGTTTGTATTTCTGTGGGGTCGGTGGTGATATCCCCTTTATCATTTTTTATTGCGTCTATTTGATTCCTCTCTCTTTTCTTCTTTATTAGCCTTGCTAGCGGTCTGTCAACACTGTTCTTTTAAAACCAAAAGAGTTGTATTAGGAGCACATCGAAGTCTATGGAAAAACTGAAATGTCCAATAAAAAACAGAAAGAAGCACTCGAAGAAACAGCTCTCTGACATGTCCATTTTTCCACAGAGTTAAAGCTTACTCTACATTTCCCAGTTTGAAAGTCGGTCTTTGAGCGTTCTGTGAAGGAATAGTAAGTGGCAACCGGAGGCCTGTGTCGAACAAGGAAATGTCTTCCATCGAATATTTGAGAGAAGCTTTCTGCAAAACTCTTTTGTGAAGTTTGCACTGATCTCATAGAGTTAAATCATACTTTGGATTGAGTAGTTGAAATCAGTGTTTCTGTGGAATCTGAAAAAGGTCATTTGGAAACACTCTTTAGAATATCCTGCAAAAGATATAACCTCAGAGAGAAACCAGAAGGAAGCTTTCTGTGAAACTGCCCTGTGTCACCTGAATTCTGCTCACACAGTTAAGCTTCTCATTTCATAGAACAGTATCATAACACTGTTTTTGTTTAGTCTGCGAAGGGATATTCAGGAGCACTTTGAGGCTTATGGTGAGAAAGGAAACGTCTTCACATAGACACTGGAGAGAAGTTTCTGAGGAGCTGCTTTGTGACGTGTGCATTCCACTCACAGAATTCCACTCACAGAATGACGTGTGCATTCCACTCACCTTTCTTCTCCTAGAGAATTCCGGAATCCCTTTTGGAGAAAAAGCTACCAAGAGACTTTCGGTAGTATATGGATGGCTATGGTGAAAAAGGAAATATCCTCAGACAAAAACTGGAAAGAAGATTTCTGTGAAACTGCTTTGTGTTAGATATATTTACTCCTCTCGCATAGTTAAAACTTTCCTTTTCTTAGGCAGTGTGGAAACTCCGTCATGCACGGATCCACGAAGGGATATTCGGGAGCACATTCAGGCCTATGGTGAAAGAGGAGATATCTTCAGATAAAAAAGTGGAGAGAAGCTTTCTGAGAAACGACTTTGTGATGTATGCATTCCACTCAGGTAGTTATACCTCTTTCTCACAAGGCAGTGTTTGAACACTGTTCCTGTGAAACCGAAAAAGTGATATTTCTGAGCGCATTGAGGACTATGGCGAATAGTGAAATATACTGAAATAAAATAGAGGAAGAAACGTTCCAAGAATCTCCTCTTTGATATGTGCATTCACTTCACAGAGTTAATGCTTATTCTATGTTGCCCTGTTTCAAAACTCGGTCTTTGAATGATCTGTAAAGGGATATTTAGTGACGACCGAAGGCTTCTGGTGAGCAAGGAAACGTCTTCCGATGAAACCTGCAGAGAACCATTCTGAGCAACTGCTTTGCGATGTGTAAATTCGTCTTATAGAGTTAAACCATTCCTTGGATTGAACAGCTTGAAATCACTGTTTTCTTGGAATCTGAGGAAGCATATTTGGGAATGATCCTTAGAACATGGAGAAAGAATTATTCCCAGGTAAAATCCAGAAGGAAGCTTTCTGTGAAACTGCTCTGTGTCGCCTTAATGGCTCTCACTCCGATAATCCCCTCTTTTCATTGAGGAGTTTTCTAACCCTGTGTATGCTAGCATGTGACAGGATATTTGGGAGCACTTTGAGGCTTAAGGTGAAAAAGGAAATATGTTCAGACCAAAACTGAAGAGAAGCTTTCCGGGGAACTGCATTGTGACATGTGCATTCCACTCACAGTGTTATATCTCTCTTCCCTTACAGCGTCGGGGAATCCCTTTTGTAGAAACAGGTAACAAGTGGTATTTGGGAACATCTTTCTGCCGATGGTGAAAAGCTAAACAGACTCAGACTAAAACTTGAAAAAGCTTCTAGAAAACTACTGTGTGATATGTGTAATCTTCTCACATAGATAATGCTTTCTTTACATTATCCAGCTTGGAAACTGTCATGGACAGATCCACGAAGGGACCCTCGGGAGCACTTTGAGGACTATGGTGAAAAACGAAATATCTTCAGACCAGAACGGGAAAGAAACTTTCTGTGAATCTGCTTTTTGCTGTGTTTATTCATCTCACATAGATGAAGCTTTCTTTACATTACAAATCTTGGAAAGTGCCTCATGGATGGTACCACGAAGGGATATTTGGGATCACATTCTGGCCTATAGTGAAATAGGAAATACAGTCACATCATAACGGGAAAGAAGCTTTCTGAGAAACTGCTTGGTGATGCGTGCATTCCACTCAGGGAGTTATAATTCTCTTCTCATAAGGCCCAATTTGAACGCTCTTCTGGCACTATTCACAATATCAAAGACTTGGAATCAACCCAAATGTCCATCAGTGACAGACTGGATTAAGAAAATGTGGCACATATACACCATGGAATACTATGCAGCCATAAAAAAGGATGAGTTTGCGTCCTTTGTAGGGACATGGATGCAGCTGGAAACCATCATTCTTAGCCAACTATCTCAAGAAGAGAAAACCAAACAATGCATGTTCTCACTCATAGGTGGGAACTGAACAATGAGCTCACTTGGACTCGGGAAGGGGAACATCACACAT
>NW_022298144.1:3178-11672 GCF_002776525.5 Piliocolobus tephrosceles
GCATGTTCTCACTCATAGGTGGGAACTGAACAATGAGCTCACTTGGACTCGGGAAGGGGAACATCACACACTGGGGCCTATCATGGGGAGGGGGGAGGGGGGAGGGATTGCATTGGGGAGTTATACCTGATATAAATGATGAATTGATGGGTGCTGACGAGTTGATGGGTATAGCACACCAACATGGCACATGTATACATATGTAACAAACCTGCACGTTATGCACATGTACCCTAGAACTTAAAGTATAATAATTAAAAAAAAAGACTTATTTCTCATAGTTTAGGAAGCTGAAAGTCTGAGATCAGGGTGCTAACATGGTTGGGTTTTTGGTGACGGCTCCCTTTCTCACATGGCCTTTCCATGGTGCATGCACACAAAGAGCGAGTTCTGATCTCTTTATCTTCTAAGGGCACTAATCTCATCACAGGGCTACACCTCCCTAAGTCCACCTAAACTTAATTATCTCCTAAAGTCCCATCTCTAAATGCCATCACATTGAAGATTAGGACTTCAACAAAGAGATTTGGGGGAGACACAGACATTTAGTCCATAGCAGTGAGTGACTTGGAAAGCATGCTATGCAAGGACTGGTTCAGCACTCTGGAGGCATTTACTCAGGGAAGAAAGGGCTTAGTGCTGGCATGATAGCTTTCTAAACTTATCGGAAAGCCTGCCTTGTAGCCACAGAATTAAGTTTATTGTGTGTGCTTTCATAGGGCAGAACTAAGATTGGTGGATAGAAAATATTGGAATGTGAAGGTGAGGTCCCTCCTGAATATGCTTCATGAAGGGTGGATGTCTGAAATTACAAAATTCTCGAACTGCAGGATACTTACCAGGTTCAAGTATGAGTATTTGTTACACATGACTCAACATTAATTTTTGGATAAAATACACAGGGCCTTATTGCCACATGGGAACATTTGGTGCCTATTTTCTGCTTGGAAATATTCAGCCATAAAAATGAATTTAAGAAAAGAAGCACTTCACACAGCAGATAAGCATTAGTAATTATCTAAAATCTAAACTTCAGGAATTGGGGCCTCAAATCCAGCAGATCTATGGTACCATCTTATGAAGCATCTGAAGCCATTTGACTGATTTCTATCACCTTTACTTATTCCTAATAGAGACAGTGACAGTGGGCTCTTAAGCTCATGGAATGAGTCTGAGCCTTCCTGGTTTTCCAGGAGAGATGTCTCCCTGATTTTTTCAGGTCTGTTCAGGAAGGAGATATCTTCTTTCATCCAACCACTTGGGAGGCTGAGTTCTTACAGCTGGCATTAATCTTAGGGTTTTCAGGCACAGAACAGAGAAGTTGCTAAAAAAAACAGCAATAAAACTGGGTGTGCTTCTCTACCCCAACATCTGTGCTGCCTTCACTGAACTATGCTTTGTACCATGCAGCCTAGTTAAAAGACTTTTACACACAGCAACATACTAGGTTTTATATCTTCTCAAGGAAAAAGCAAAACTAAGCAATAAAAAAAAATGAGCCATGTCAGCAAAAGCATATGAGCTATTTTGCAACTACTCTATTTAGACTTCCTTGTTGGTAAAACAATGTGTTCTCAAATTTTCTTCACTAACTTGCCTTCCAAGACTATGTTAATGACACAGAATAATGACTGTCTGGATATACTTTTTTTAAAAAAAGTTTCCATCTGTCTTCTTCATATGACATCTTGTATTTCTCATGCATACTTTACCCCTAGAAAACTGGTCTTTGATGTGCCGGTGCAATCAACAGAAATGTTCCAGCTCAGAAATGCTTTCGAGAACAATTCTTTATAATCAAACATGAACAAGCAGAGCATTTAAAAAATGTATTTCTCTTTGGAGAGTAGCCAGACCATGACCAAATTATCTGGAACCTGGAACATGAGAGTGAAGCCAAAATGTAAAAATGGAAATGGAAAATGGTGTCATGAACCAAAAATGGAGACCAAAGGATGTGTCTCTATGAATTCATCTGAGCCAGACCTTTGAATAGAAGAAGACAATGAAAAGTTAAAACAATCCCTGGTTTTTTCTCATTTGACTGGCACTGATTGGTTACACTAATGATTCTTAACCTTTTGGGGGTCCTGGGCTTCTTTGAGAATTTGATGAAAACCTCAGATGTCCACCTCAGAAAATGATTAATTCTCACTTGAGCAGAAAAAGACTAATTCTCACTTTGAGTTATGGAGAGATCAAACAAGAATCTGAGGCAAGGGGATTAACAGGCTAGACACACTGATGTGGTTAGCTGTGTCCCCACCCAAATCTCATCTTGAATTTCCATGTGTTGTTTGGGGGACCTGTTGGGAGGTAATTGAATCATTGGGTGGGTCTTTCCTGTGATGTTCTCGTGATAGTAAATAAGTCTTACGAGATCTGATGGTTTTAAAAAGTGGGAGTTTCCCTACACAAGCTCTCTCTTTGCCTGCTGCCATCCACATAAGATGTAACTATCTCCTCCTTGCCTTCTGCCATGATTGTGAGACTTCCCCATCCACATGGAACTGTGATTTCTCCATTAAATCTCTTTTCTTTGTAAAAAAAAAAAAAAAAAAAGTGTGATATTCAGAGCACATTCAAGACTATGGCAAAATTGAAATTTCCAACAAAAACAGGAGGAAGCACTCGAAGAAACTGCTCTCTGACATGTCCATTTTTACACAGAGTTAAAATTTACTCTACATTTCCTGGTTTGAAAGTCGGTCTTTGAAAGTTCTGAGAAGGGATAGTACGTGGCAACCGGAGCCCTGTGTTGAACAAGGAAATGTCTTCCATCGAATATTTGAGAGAAGCTTTCTGCACATCTCTTTTGTGATGTTTGGGTTCATCTCATAGAGTTAAATGATTTTTTGGATATAGTAGTATGATATCAATGGTTCTCTGGAATGTGAGAAAGTACATTTGGAATCGCTCTTTATAATCTCCTCCAAAAGAAAAAACCTCAGAGAGAAACCAGAAGGAAGGTTCATTCAAACTGCACTGTGACAGGTGAAATCGGCTCAAACAGTTAAGCTTCAGTTTACATTGAGCAGTATCATAACACAGTTTTTGTTAGAGAGAAACCAGAAGGAAGCTTTCTGTGAAACAGCTCTGTGTCACGTGAATTCCACTCACAGAGTTAAGCTTCTCTTTTCATTGAGCAGTGTCATAACACTGTTTTTGTTTTGTCTGCAAGGGGATATTCAGCAGTGCTTTGAGGCTGATGGTGAGAAACGAAACGTTTCAGAGAGAAACTGAAGAGAAGGTTTCTGGGGAGCTGCTTTGTGATGTATGCATTCCCCTCACAGAAATATACCTTTCTTCTCTGAGAGGATTCCGGAATCCCTTTTGGAAAAGAATCTACCAAGGGACATTCAGGAGTATAAGGAGGGCTTTGATGAAAAGGAAATATCCTCAGACAAAAACTGGAAAGAAGATTTCTGTGAAACTGCTTTGTGTTAGATATATTGAATCATCTCGCACAGTTAAAACTTTTCTGATATTATGCAGTTTGGAAATTCCATCATGCTCGGATCTGCAAAGGGACATTCGGTAGCACATTCAGGCTTATGGTGAAAGAGTAGATATCTTCAGATAAAAATTGGATAGAAGCTTTCTGAGAAACTGCTTTGTGATGTATGCATTCCACACAGGGATTTATACCTGTTTTCTCACAAGACAGTGTTTGAGCACTGTTCCTGTGAAACCGAAAAGGTGATATTTCAGAGCGCATTGATGACTATGGCGAATAGTGAAATATACCGAAATTAAATCGAGAAAGAAGCGTTCCCAGAATCGGCACTCTGATGTGTGCATTCACTTCACAGAGTTAATGCTTACTCTTTGTTGCCCAGTTTTGAAACTCTGTCTTTGAAGAATCTGTGAAAGGATACTTAGTGACGCCTGGAGACTTGTGGTGAGCAAGGAAACATCTTCGGATGAAACATGTAGAGAAACTTTATGAGTATCTGCTTTGTGATGTGTTGTATTCATCTCCTAGAGTTAAACCGTTCCTTCGATTCAGGAGCTTGAAATCACTGTTTTTGTGGCATCTGAGAAAGGACATTTGGGAATGATCCTTAGAATATGGAGAAAGAAGTATCCTCAGGTAAAATCCAGAAGGAAGCTTTCTATGAAACTGCTCTGTGTTGTCTTAACTCCTCCTTCTGAGTTAAGTGTCCCTTTTCATTGAGCAGTTTTCTAACCCTGTGTATATTTAACGTGTGATGAGATATGTGGGAGCACTTTGAGGCTTACGGTGAAAAAGAAATATGTTCAAAACGAAACAGGAGGGAAAATTTCGGAGGAACTGCTTTGTGATGTGTGCAGTCTATTCACAGTGTTATACATCACTTCTCATACAGCGTAGGGGAAGCCCTTTTGGAGAAACAGTTACCAAGTGATATTCGGGAGCATGTTGATGCTGATGATTAAAAGGGAAATAGCCTCAGACCACAACTACTAGGAAACTACTCTGTGATATGTGTAATCATCTCACATAGATAAAGCTTTCTTTACATTACACAGCTTGGAAGCTCTCATGGACGGATTCATGAAGGGACCTTTGGGAGCACATTCAGGAGTATGGTGAAGAAGTGAATACCTTCAGATAAAAACTGGAAAGCAGCTTTCTGTGAATCTGCTTTTTGCTATGTTTATAGACGAAGCTTTCTTTTCATTACGCAGCTTGGAAACTCCCTCATGGATGGATCTGCGAAGGGATTTTGGGATCACATTCGGGCCTATGGTGAAATACGAAATATAGTCAGATAAAAACTGGAGAGAAGCTTTCTGAGAAACTGCTTGGTGATGTGTGCATCCCACTCAGGAAGTCATAACTTTCTTCTCATAAGGCACAGTTTGAACACTGTTCCTGTAAAACCAAAAGAGTGATTTTCGGAGCACATTGAAGACTATGGCAAAAAGTGAAATGTCATCCAGTAAAAAAAAGAAAGAAGCACTCGAAGAAACTGCTCTCTGAAATGTCCATTCTTTTCACAGGGATAAAGCTTACTCTACATTTCCCAGTTTGAATGTCAGTCTTTGAGTGTTCTGTGAAGGAATATTAAGTGGCAACTGGAGACCTGTGTCAAGCAAGGAAATGTCTTCCATCGAAAATTGGAGAGAATCTTTTTGTGCAACTCTTTTGAGTTGTATGTATTCATCTCATAGAGTTAAAACATTGTTTGGATTGAGCAGTTTGAAATCACTCCTTCTGTGGAATTTGAGAAAGGACATTTGGAAATGCTCTTTAGAGTACACTGAAAAAGGAATCATGTCGGATGGAAAGCAGAAGGAAGCTTTCTGTGAAACTGCTCTGTGTCACCTGAGTTCTGCTCACACAGTTAGGCTTCTCATTTCATAGAGCAGTATCAGAACACTGTTTTTGTTTAGTATGTGAGGGAATAATCTGGAGTGCTTTGAGGCTTACAGTGAGAAAGTAAACGTCTTTAGATTGAAACTGGAGACAAGCTTTCTGAGGAGCCGCTTTGTGGCATGTGTGTTCCACTCACCGAAATATACCCTTCTTCTCATAGAGGATTCCGGAATCCCTTTTGGAGGAAAAGCTACCAAGAGACATTCGGGAGTATAGGGACAGCTATGGTGAAAAGGAAATATCCTCAGACAAAAACTGGAAAGAAGATTTCCATGAAATTGCTTTGTGTTAAATATTTTTATACATCTCGCATAGTTAAAACGTTTCTTATATTACGTATTTTGTTAACTCCATCATGCACGGATCCGCGAAGGGACATTCACAAGCACATTCAGGTATATGGTGAAAGAGGAGATATCTTCAGATAAAAACTGGATTGAAGCTTTCTGAGAAACAACTTTGTGATGTATGCATTCCACTCAGGGAGTTACACCTCTTTTCTCACAATGCAGGATTTGAACAATGTTCCTGTGAAATGAAAAAGTGATATTTCGGAGTGCACTGAGAACCATGGCGAATAGTGAAATATACTAAAATAAAATGAGGAAGAAGCGTTCCAAGAATCTGCTCTCTGATATATGCATTCACTTCACAGAGATAATGCTTACTCTATGTTACCCAGTTTCGAAATGCTGTCTTTGAAGAATCTGTGAATGCATATTTAGTGATGCACGGAGGCTTCTTTTGAGCAAGGAAACGTCTTCCAATGAAACCTGAAGAGAAACATTCTGAGCAACTGCTTTGCGATGTGTGTATTCGTCTCCTAGATTTAAACCATTTTGATTGAGCAGCTTGAAATCATTGTTTTTGTGGCATCTGAGGAAGGGCATTTGGAAACGATTCTTAGAATCTGGAGAAAGAAATATCCTCAGGTAAAATCCAGAAGGAAGCTTTCTGTGAAACTGTTCTGTGTCATCCTAATTCCTGTCACTCTGTTAAGCCTCTCTCTTCATTGAGCAGCTTTCTAACCCTGTGTATGTTCACCGTGTGATGGGATATTCGGGTGCACTTTGATGTTTACCGTGAAAAAGGAAATATGTTTATACCGAAGCTGGAGAGAGGCTTTCCGAGGAACTGCTTTGTGACGTGTGCATTCCATTCACAGTGTTATACCTCTCTTCTCATACAGCATCGGGGAAACCCTTTTGGAGAAATGGTACCAAGTTATATTCGGGAGCATGATGATGCCGATGGTAAAAAGGGAAATAGACTGAGACAAAAATTGGAAAGAAGTTTCTCGGAAACTACTCTGTGATATATGTAATCATCTGACATAGATTAAGTTTTCTTTACATTAAAAAGCTTGGAAACTGTCAAGGACGGGTCCAGGAAGGGGCCTTGGGGAGCACATAAAGGACTATGGTGAAAAAGGAAATGTCTTCCGATAAAAACTGGAAAGAAGGTTTCAGTGAATCTGCTTTTTACTATGTTTACACATCTCACATAGATGAAGCTTTCTTTACATGATGCGGCTGGGAAACTCACTCGTGGATGGATCTGCGAAGGGATATTTGACATCACTTTCAGGTCTATGGTGAAATAGGAAATATATCAAGATAAAAACTGGAGAGAAGGGGCGGAGCAAGATGGCCGAATAGGAACAGCTTCAGTCTCCATCTCCCAGCGCGAGAGACACAGAACACCGGTGATTTCTGCATTTTCAACTGAGGTACTGGGGTCATCTCACTCGGGAGTGCCGGACAATCGGTGCTGGTCAGCTGCTGCAGCCCGACCAGCGAGAGCTGAAGCAGGGCGAGGCATCGCCTCACCTGGGAAGCGCGAGGGGGAAGGGAGTCCCTTTTCCTAGCCAGGGGAACTGAGACACACAACACCTGGAAAATCGGGTAACTCCCACCCCAATACTGCCCTGTAAGACCGGCACACCGGAGATTATATCCCACACCTGGCCGGGAGGGTCCCACGCCCACGGAGCCTCCCTCCTGGCTAACACAGCAGTTTGCGGCAATCTAACCGCAAGGCAGCAGCGAGGCTGGGGGAGGGGCGCCCGCCATCCCTGAGGCTTAAGTAGGTAAATTAAGCCGCTGGGAAGCTCGAACTGGATGGAGCTCACAGGAGCTCAAGGAAACCTGCCTGTCTCTGTAGACTCCGCCTCTGGGGACAGGGCTCAGCTAAAGCAGCAGAGGGGTGTCCAGACGCGAACGATTCTGTCTGACAGCTTTGAAGAGAGCAGTGGATCTCCCAACACGGAGGCTGAGATCTGAGAAGGGGCAGTCTGCCTGCTCAAGTGGGTCACTGACCCCTGAGTAGCCAAACTGGGAGACATCCCCCACTAGGGGCAGTCTGACACCCCACACCTCACAGGGTGGAGTACACCCCTGAGAGGAAGCTTCCAAAGCAAGAATCAGACAGGTGCACTCACTGTTCAGCAATAATCTATCTTCTGGAAACTCTGCTGCTGATACCCAGGCAACCAGGGTCTGGAGTGGACCTCAAGCAATCTCCAACAGACCTAGAGCTGAGGGTCCTGACTGTCAGAAGGAAAACTATCAAACATGAAGGACAGCTATATCAAAACCCCATCAGTACGTCACCATCACCAAAGACCAGAGACAGATAAAACCACAAAGATGGGGAAAAAGCAGGGCAGAAAAGCTGGAAATTCAAAAAATAAGAGCACATCTCCTCCTGCAAAGGAGCACAGCCCATCGCCAGCAATGGATCAAAGCTGGTCAGAGAATGATTTTGATGAGATGAGAGAAGAAGGCTTCAGTCCATCAAACCTCTCAGAGCTAAAGGAGGTATTATGTACCCAGCACAAAGAAACTAAAAATCTTGAAAAAAGAGTGGAAGAATTGACAGCTAGACTAATTAATGCAGAGAAGGTCATAAACGAAATGACAGAGATGAAAACCATGACACGAGAAATACGTGAAAAATGCACAAGCTTCAGTAACCGACTCGATCAACTGGAAGAAAGAGTATCAGCGGTGGAGGATCAAATGAATGGAATGAAGCGAGAAGAGAAACCAAAAGAAAAAAGAAGAAAAAGAAATGAACAAAGCCTGCAAGAAGTATGGGATTATGTAAAAAGACCAAATCTACGTCTGATTG